>NW_027330575.1:0-7089 GCF_022965805.1 Primulina eburnea
TAGGACTAAGAAGGGGAGGGATTCTATTTTGGATTACTTTATGGGCTAAACTTTGCTCAATATTGTTGTAATCTACTACTTGTCATCCTCAAACGGATGGACAAACTGAAGTTGTAAATAGAACTTTGAGAACACTTTTGCGTGCTATTCTTAAAAAGAAATTGGATTGACATTTCTATGGACGTTATTTTGGGGTTGCCTAGGACTAAGAAGGGGAGGGATTCTTTTTGGATTACTTTATGGGCTAAACTTTGCTCAATATTGTTGTAATCTACTACTTGTCATCCTCAAACGGATGGACAAACTGAAGTTGTAAATAGAACTTTGAGAACACTTTTGCGTGCTATTCTTAAAAGAACTTGGATTGACATTTCTATGGACTTTATTTTGGGGTTGCCTAGGACTAAGAAGGGGAGGGATTCTATTTTGGATTACTTTATGGGCTAAACTTTGCTCAATTGTTGTAATCTACTACTTGTCATCCTCAAACGGATGGACAAACTGAAGTTGTAAATAGAACTTTGGGAACACTTTTGCGTGCTATTCTTAAAAGAACTTGGATTGACATTTCTATGGACTTTATTTTGGGGTTGCCTAGGACTAAGAAGGGGAGGGATTTATTTTTGGATTACTTTATGGGCTAAACTTTGCTCAATATTGTTGTAATCTACTACTTGTCATCCTCAAACGGATGGACAAACTGAAGTTGTAAATAGAACTTTGGGAACACTTTTGCGTGCTATTCTTAAAAGAACTTGGATTGACATTTCTATGGACTTTATTTTGGGGTTGCCTAGGACTAAGAAGGGGAGGGATTCTATTTTGGATTACTTTATGGGCTAAACTTTGCACAATAGTTGTAATCTACTACTTGTCATCCTCAAACGGATGGACAAACTGAAGTTGTAAATAGAACTTTGGGAACACTTTTGCGTGCTATTCTTAAAAGAACTTGGATTGACATTTCTATGGACTTTATTTTGGGGTTGCCTAGGACTAAGAAGGGGAGGGATTCTATTTTGGATTACTTTATGGGCTAAACTTTGCTCAATTGTTGTAATCTACTACTTGTCATCCTCAAACGGATGGACAAACTGAAGTTGTAAATAGAACTTTGGGAACACTTTTGCGTGCTATTCTTAAAAGAACTTGGATTGACATTTCTATGGACTTTATTTTGGGGTTGCCTAGGACTAAGAAGGGGAGGGATTCTATTTTGGATTACTTTATGGGCTAAACTTTGCTCAATATTGTTGTAATCTACTACTTGTCATCCTCAAACGGATGGACAAACTGAAGTTGTAAATAGAACTTTGGGAACACTTTTGCGTGCTATTCTTAAAAGAACTTGGATTGACATTTCTATGGACTTTATTTTGGGGTTGCCTAGGACTAAGAAGGGGAGGGATTCTATTTTGGATTACTTTATGGGCTAAACTTTGCTCAATTGTTGTAATCTACTACTTGTCATCCTCAAACGGATGGACAAACTGAAGTTGTAGAACTTTGGGAACACTTTTGCGTGCTATTCTTAAAAGAACTTGGATTGACATTTCTATGGACTTTATTTTGGGGTTGCCTAGGACTAAGAAGGGGAGGGATTCTATTTATGGATTACTTTTTGTGAACTTTATGGGCTAAACTTTGCTCAATATTGTTGTAATCTACTACTTGTCATCCTCAAACGGATGGACAAACTGAAGTTGTAAATAGAACTTTGGGAACACTTTTGCGTGCTATTCTTAAAAGAACTTGGATTGACATTTCTATGGACTTTATTTTGGGGTTGCCTAGGACTAAGAAGGGGAGGGATTCTATTTTTGGATTACTTTATGGGCTAAACTTTGCTCAATATTGTTGTAATCTACTACTTGTCATCCTCAAACGGATGGACAAACTGAAGTTGTAAATAGAACTTTGGGAACACTTTTGCGTGCTATTCTTAAAAGAACTTGGATTGACATTTCTATGGACTTTATTTTGGGGTTGCCTAGGACTAAGAAGGGGAGGGATTCTATTTTGGATTACTTTATGGGCTAAACTTTGCTCAATATTGTAATCTACTACTTGTCATCCTCAAACGGATGGACAAACTGAAGTTGTAAATAGAACTTTGGGAACACTTTTGCGTGCTATTCTTAAAAGAACTTGGATTGACATTTCTATGGACTTTATTTTGGGGTTGCCTAGGACTAAGAAGGGGAGGGGGTACTTTATGGTTGATTACTTTATGGGCTAAACTTTGCTCAATATTGTTGTAATCTACTACTTGTCATCCTCAAACGGATGGACAAACTGAAGTTGTAAATAGAACTTTGGGAACACTTTTGCGTGCTATTCTTAAAAGAACTTGGATTGACATTTCTATGGACTTTATTTTGGGGTTGCCTAGGACTAAGAAGGGGAGGGATTCTATTTTGGATTACTTTATGGGCTAAACTTTGCACATAAAGTTGTAATCTACTACTTGTCATCCTCAAACGGATGGACAAACTGAAGTTGTAAATAGAACTTTGGGAACACTTTTGCGTGCTATTCTTAAAAGAACTTGGATTGACATTTCTATGGACTTTATTTTGGGGTTGCCTAGGACTAAGAAGGGGAGGGATTCTATTTTGGATTACTTTATGGGCTAAACTTTGCTCAATAGTTGTAATCTACTACTTGTCATCCTCAAACGGATGGACAAACTGAAGTTGTAAATAGAACTTTGGGAACACTTTTGCGTGCTATTCTTAAAAGAACTTGGATTGACATTTCTATGGACTTTATTTTGGGGTTGCCTAGGACTAAGAAGGGGAGGGATTCTATTTTGGATTACTTTATGGGCTAAACTTTGCTCAATATTGTTGTAATCTACTACTTGTCATCCTCAAACGGATGGACAAACTGAAGTTGTAAATAGAACTTTGGGAACACTTTTGCGTGCTATTCTTAAAAGAACTTGGATTGACATTTCTATGGACTTTATTTTGGGGTTGCCTAGGACTAAGAAGGGGAGGGATTCTATTTTGGATTACTTTATGGGCTAAACTTTGCTCAATATTGTTGTAATCTACTACTTGTCATCCTCAAACGGATGGACAAACTGAAGTTGTAAATAGAACTTTGGAACACTTTTGCGTGCTATTCTTAAAAGAACTTGGATTGACATTTCTATGGACTTTATTTTGGGGTTGCCTAGGACTAAGAAGGGGAGGGATTCTATTTTGGATTACTTTATGGGCTAAACTTTGCACATAAAGTTGTAATCTACTACTTGTCATCCTCAAACGGATGGACAAACTGAAGTTGTAAATAGAACTTTGGGAACACTTTTGCGTGCTATTCTTAAAAGAACTTGGATTGACATTTCTATGGACTTTATTTTGGGGTTGCCTAGGACTAAGAAGGGGAGGGATTCTATTTTGGATTACTTTATGGGCTAAACTTTGCTCAATATTGTTGTAATCTACTACTTGTCATCCTCAAACGGATGGACAAACTGAAGTTGTAAATAGAACTTTGGGAACACTTTTGCGTGCTATTCTTAAAAGAACTTGGATTGACATTTCTATGGACTTTATTTTGGGGTTGCCTAGGACTAAGAAGGGGAGGGATTCTATTTTGGATTACTTTATGGGCTAAACTTTGCTCAATATTGTTGTAATCTACTACTTGTCATCCTCAAACGGATGGACAAACTGAAGTTGTCAATAGAACTTTGGGAACACTTTTGCGTGCTATTCTTAAAAGAACTTGGATTGACATTTCTATGACTTTATTTTGGGGTTGCCTAGGACTAAGAAGGGGAGGGATTCTATTTTGGATTACTTTATGGGCTAAACTTTGCTCATATTGTTGTAATCTACTACTTGTCATCCTCAAACGGATGGACAAACTGAAGTTGTAAATAGAACTTTGGGAACACTTTTGCGTGCTATTCTTAAAAGAACTTGGATTGACATTTCTATGGACTTTATTTTGGGGTTGCCTAGGACTAAGAAGGGGAGGGATTCTTATTTTTGTGATTACTTTATGGGCTAAACTTTGCTCAATATTGTTGTAATCTACTACTTGTCATCCTCAAACGGATGGACAAACTGAAGTTGTAAATAGAACTTTGGGAACACTTTTGCGTGCTATTCTTAAAAGAACTTGGATTGACATTTCTATGGACTTTATTTTGGGGTTGCCTAGGACTAAGAAGGGGAGGGATTCTATTTTGGATTACTTTATGGGCTAAACTTTGCACTAAAGTTGTAATCTACTACTTGTCATCCTCAAACGGATGGACAAACTGAAGTTGTCAATAGAACTTTGGGAACACTTTTGCGTGCTATTCTTAAAAGAACTTGGATTGACATTTCTATGGACTTTATTTTGGGGTTGCCTAGGACTAAGAAGGGGAGGGATTCTATTTTGGATTACTTTATGGGCTAAACTTTGCTCAATATTGTTGTAATCTACTACTTGTCATCCTCAAACGGATGGACAAACTGAAGTTGTAAATAGAACTTTGGAACACTTTTGCGTGCTATTCTTAAAAGAACTTGGATTGACATTTCTATGGACTTTATTTTGGGGTTGCCTAGGACTAAGAAGGGGAGGGATTCTATTTTGGATTACTTTATGGGCTAAACTTTGCTCAATTGTTGTAATCTACTACTTGTCATCCTCAAACGGATGGACAAACTGAAGTTGTCAATAGAACTTTGGGAACACTTTTGCGTGCTATTCTTAAAAGAACTTGGATTGACATTTCTATGGACTTTATTTTGGGGTTGCCTAGGACTAAGAAGGGGAGGGATTCTATTTTGGATTACTTTATGGGCTAAACTTTGCTCAATATTGTTGTAATCTACTACTTGTCATCCTCAAACGGATGGACAAACTGAAGTTGTCAATAGAACTTTGGGAACACTTTTGCGTGCTATTCTTAAAAGAACTTGGATTGACATTTCTATGGACTTTATTTTGGGGTTGCCTAGGACTAAGAAGGGGAGGGATTCTATTTTTGGATTACTTTATGGGCTAAACTTTGCTCAATATTGTTGTAATCTACTACTTGTCATCCTCAAACGGATGGACAAACTGAAGTTGTAAATAGAACTTTGGGAACACTTTTGCGTGCTATTCTTAAAAGAACTTGGATTGACATTTCTATGGACTTTATTTTGGGGTTGCCTAGGACTAAGAAGGGGAGGGATTCTATTTTGGATTACTTTATGGGCTAAACTTTGCTCAATTGTTGTAATCTACTACTTGTCATCCTCAAACGGATGGACAAACTGAAGTTGTAAATAGAACTTTGGGAACACTTTTGCGTGCTATTCTTAAAAGAACTTGGATTGACATTTCTATGGACTTTATTTTGGGGTTGCCTAGGACTAAGAAGGGGAGGGATTCTATTTTGGATTACTTTATGGGCTAAACTTTGCTCAATAGTTGTAATCTACTACTTGTCATCCTCAAACGGATGGACAAACTGAAGTTGTAAATAGAACTTTGGGAACACTTTTGCGTGCTATTCTTAAAAGAACTTGGATTGACATTTCTATGGACTTTATTTTGGGGTTGCCTAGGACTAAGAAGGGGAGGGATTCTATTTTGGATTACTTTATGGGCTAAACTTTGCTCATATGTTGTAATCTACTACTTGTCATCCTCAAACGGATGGACAAACTGAAGTTGTAAATAGAACTTTGGGAACACTTTTGCGTGCTATTCTTAAAAGAACTTGGATTGACATTTCTATGGACTTTATTTTGGGGTTGCCTAGGACTAAGAAGGGGAGGGATTCTATTTTGGATTACTTTATGGAACTTTATGGGCTAAACTTTGCTCAAATTGTTGTAATCTACTACTTGTCATCCTCAAACGGATGGACAAACTGAAGTTGTAAATAGAACTTTGGGAACACTTTTGCGTGCTATTCTTAAAAGAACTTGGATTGACATTTCTATGGACTTTATTTTGGGGTTGCCTAGGACTAAGAAGGGAGGGATTCTATTTGGATTACTTTATGGGCTAAACTTTGCTCAATATTGTTGTAATCTACTACTTGTCATCCTCAAACGGATGGACAAACTGAAGTTGTCAATAGAACTTTGGGAACACTTTTGCGTGCTATTCTTAAAAGAACTTGGATTGACATTTCTATGGACTTTATTTTGGGGTTGCCTAGGACTAAGAAGGGGAGGGATTCTATTTTGGATTACTTTATGGGCTAAACTTTTCAATAGTTGTAATCTACTACTTGTCATCCTCAAACGGATGGACAAACTGAAGTTGTAAATAGAACTTTGGGAACACTTTTGCGTGCTATTCTTAAAAGAACTTGGATTGACATTTCTATGGACTTTATTTTGGGGTTGCCTAGGACTAAGAAGGGGAGGGATTCTATTTTTGGATTACTTTATGGGCTAAACTTTGCTCAAATTGTTGTAATCTACTACTTGTCATCCTCAAACGGATGGACAAACTGAAGTTGTCAATAGAACTTTGGGAACACTTTTGCGTGCTATTCTTAAAAGAACTTGGATTGACATTTCTATGGACTTTATTTTGGGGTTGCCTAGGACTAAGAAGGGGAGGGATTCTATTTTTGGATTACTTTATGGGCTAAACTTTGCTCAATATTGTTGTAATCTACTACTTGTCATCCTCAAACGGATGGACAAACTGAAGTTGTAGAACTTTGGGAACACTTTTGCGTGCTATTCTTAAAAGAACTTGGATTGACATTTCTATGGACTTTATTTTGGGGTTGCCTAGGACTAAGAAGGGGAGGGATTTTTTTGGATTACTTTATGGGCTAAACTTTGCTCAAATTGTTGTAATCTACTACTTGTCATCCTCAAACGGATGGACAAACTGAAGTTGTAAATAGAACTTTGGGAACACTTTTGCGTGCTATTCTTAAAAGAACTTGGATTGACATTTCTATGGACTTTATTTTGGGGTTGCCTAGGACTAAGAAGGGGAGGGATTCTATTTTTGGATTACTTTATGGGCTAAACTTTGCTCAATATGTTGTAATCTACTACTTGTCATCCTCAAACGGATGGACAAACTGAAGTTGTCAATAGAACTTTGGAACACTTTTGC
>NW_027330576.1:0-941 GCF_022965805.1 Primulina eburnea
GAGGGATTCTATTTATGGATTACTTTATGGGCTAAACTTTGCACAATAAAGTTGTAATCTACTACTTGTCATCCTCAAACGGATGGACAAACTGAAGTTGTCAATAGAACTTTGGGAACACTTTTGCGTGCTATTCTTAAAAGAACTTGGATTGACATTTCTATGGACTTATTTTGGGGTTGCCTAGGACTAAGAAGGGAGGGATTCTATTTATGGTACTAAAACTTTGCACATAAAGTTGTAATCTACTACTTGTCATCCTCACGGAGGGACAAACTGAAGTTGTAATAGAACTTTGGAACACTTTTGCGTGCTATTCTTAAAAGAACTGGATGACATTTCTATGGACTTTATTTTGGGGTTGCCTAGGACTAAGAGGGGAGGGATTCTATTTATGGATTACTTTATGGGCTAAACTTTGCACAATAAAGTGTAATCTACTACTTGTCATCCTCAAACGGATGGACACTGAAGTGTAAATAGAACTTTGAGAACTTTTGCGTGCTATTTTAAAAGAACTTGGATTGACATTCTATGGACTTTATTTTGGGGTTGCCTAGGACTAAGAAGGGGAGGGATTCTATTTATATTACTTTATGGGCTAAAACTTTGCACAATAAAGTTGTAATCTACTACTTGTCATCCTCAAACGGATGGACAAACTGAAGTTGTAAATAGAACTTTGGGAACACTTTGCGTGCTATTCTTAAAAGAACTTGGATTGACATTTCTATGGACTTTATTTTGGGGTTGCCTAGGACTAAGAAGGGGAGGATTCTATTTATGGATTACTTTATGGGCTAAACTTTGCACAATAAAGTTGTAATCTACTACTTGTCTCCTCAAACGGATGGACAAACTGAAGTTGTAAATAGAACTTTGGGAACACTTTTGCGTGCTATTCTAAAAGAACTTGGATTGACATTTCTATGGACTTTATT
>NW_027330577.1:0-114134 GCF_022965805.1 Primulina eburnea
GCAAAGCACAAACAATCGACCGGCTATCCATGGGTGCTTTAGCCGTATAACTACAAAGATTTATCACAAGATTTCTCCAGTATTGCAAGCCAATAACTCAATTGACGCAAAGAATGCCCCATTTGTTTGGTCAGAGGGGTGCGAGTCTAGCTTCCTAAACTGAAAGAAAAGGCTAACTAGTTCTCCAGTGTGACATATCTTCAGGTACGGGTGATTTCGTGTGTATTGGTGAGCTTCTCATAGAGGTTTGGGATGTGTTCTTATGCAACGCGCCATGTGATCGCATACGCCTCGAGACATGAAGCCACATGAAGTTCGATCCCCATTCATGATCTGGAATTGGCGGCTATCGTAGTTGCCATTAAAGATTTGGCGTCATTATCTCTACGGCAAGAAATTTGATCTTTTCGATCACAAGAGCCTAACGTACCTATCTCTCAATCAGAACTGAACATGAGGCACAGCGTAGATGGCTAGATCTTTCTGAAAGATTTTGACTGTGAATCAAATATTATCCAGGGAAAGTCAAATGCAGCAGCAGATGCCTTGAGTCGAAAGGTATGTGCCTTGTCCTTATCAACGATAGGTGTTACAAAGTTAGTTGAAAATTGCTGTACATCTGGATTAGAATTTGATACAGATAGTAAGCCACTACGACTTTTTACAATCCAAGTTGAGCCCAATTTGATTATGAGGATCAAGGAAGAGCACAAAGAACCGATCAGAATGTGCAAAAATCGATCCAAATGGTCAGATCAGGGCATGTATCAGAATATCAGGTACGAGATCATGTGTTGTACGTGAATAACCGTCTAGTTGTGCCAGATGTTGCAGAATTGAGACAGCAGATTCTGACAGAGGCACATTGTAGTCGGTTCAGCATTCATCCGGGTGGCAGGAAGATGTACAACGACTTGAAGACACAGTTCTGGTGGAAGCAAATGAAGTCAGACATTGCCGAATTTGTGTCTAAATGCTTGAACTGCCAACAGGTGAAGGCCGAGAGGAAGAAGCCCGGAGGATACTTCAGAGTTTGTCTATTCCTGAATGGAAATGGGATCACATTTCCATGGATTTTGTGACGAAGTTACCACGATCATCCAGAGGCTGCGATGCGATTT
The DNA here is from genome assembly GCF_022965805.1 of Primulina eburnea. Taxonomy (NCBI): domain Eukaryota; kingdom Viridiplantae; phylum Streptophyta; class Magnoliopsida; order Lamiales; family Gesneriaceae; genus Primulina; species Primulina eburnea. The sequence continues at coordinate 1,122 of NW_027330577.1, forward strand.
GGGTTATTATTGACAGATTGACCAAATCTGCTTGTTTCATTCCATACAGAATGACGTATAGACAAGATCAGATGGCGGAGATTTATATTCGAGAGGTAGTCAGATTACATGGAGTGCCGAAGTCTATCGTATCAGATCGGGATCCACGATTCACTTCTCACTTCTGGCACAGTTTACAGCAGGCTTTGGGTACGACATTACACCTAAGTATTGCTTATCATCCTCAGACAGACGGACAGTCAGAACGGACTATCCAGACATTAGAGGATATGTTGAGAGCCGTAGTGCTAGATTTTGGCACTAGTTGGCAAGATTCTCTACCTCTTTGCGAATTTTCTTACAATAATAGCTATCAGACGAGCATCGAGATGGCACCGATTGAAGCTTTATATGGCAAGAAGTGCAGATCTCCGCTATATTGGGATGATATCTCAGAAGTACCAGAACTTGGGCCAGATATGATTCGTGACATGACTGAGAAGGTGAAAGTTATTCAGAAAAGAATGAAGACAGCACAGGATAGGCAAGCTAAATACGCCAATATCAGACGTAGACCGTTGGTATTTGAACGAGGAGATAGAGTGTTCTTGAAATTTCCCCCTTCAGAGGCGTTGTCAGATTTGGCAAGCGTGGAAGTTATCTCCTAGATACGTCGGTCCTTACGAGATTCTAGAGAAGATTGGCGATCGAGCATATCGACTGGGCTCTTCCTCCTTCTCTATCTGGGATACATGACGTCTTTCATGTATCAATGTTGCGAAGATATATGCCAGATGTTTCTCATGTCATTCAACCTGACGAAGCTGAACTTGATCAGACTTTGAGCTACGTGGAACAACCGATACAGATCCTTGATCGGAAAGAAAAGAAGCTCAGAACGAAGAATATTCCACTTGTGAAATTTCAGTGGAGTCGTCATGGTATCGAGGAAGCGACTTGGGAGACAGAGGCAGGCATGAGACAGAAAACACCCCGAACTATTTCGATGATGTAAGTAATTCTTCAGTATGACTATATTACTTGTCATGGATATTTGATAATTTACCTGCGAGTTCGAGGACGAACTTATATCTCAGAGGGGGAGAAATGTAATGCCCAAGATTTTATAACACGTTAGTTTGAGATTATCGATGTTGAGTAGATATGAATGCAACCAGATCATTTTGAGATTTAAAATTTAAATATGTAAACTGTTGGGCGAAAGTGACTCGCCCGGGTGGACATTTTTGATCGCCCGAGCGAGAGTGCCTCGGAGATGAGGGCCGGGAGTCACTCGCCCGGGCGGATGTTTTTGACCGCCCGAGCGAGGCTGCTGGAATGGGCGAGGGTCGAGAATTACTCGCCCGGGCGGCAACTTTTGACCGCCCGAGCGAGAGCCGTGTACATCCAAGGATGAGCCATGTGTTCTTAGACATGCAAAGTATATATAATGTGTCTTCAATTCATTCCTTTTCACTCCAGCACTTGACCGAGAGCTCCAGAGCAATACAAGTTCCTTCATGCTTTTAAATGGTGGTTGTGCAAGATTTTATCAACCTATTTTTAAACCGAGCTTAGATTTGTAATCCTTTTGCTACTAGTTTCAAGTAATGTAAGTTTCATGTAATTCCAGCATGTTTTGATATTTATGTGTTGGGTAAATGATGAATTGAACTATATATTATGTTCTTGAGATAATAGATATTGTAGAATCGCAAACGGATCAAAGAACGGAAGTCATATGCTATAGTTTCGATTTCCAGCATGTTTATTGAGTTGAGATGGGATATTTCAGTGTGAGACTTTGTATTTTGAGGAGATTAGGAATTGTTGATATTGAGTTTAGTGTTGTTTAATTATCGGTATTGAAGAAATACGTCGTTATGCCGTCAATTTATACTGAGACCGATAATTGAATTGTACAAGATTTGTTGAGTGGTACATTGATAGAATATATCTACACATTGTCATTGCAGACTAAACTTGACAGAGTTGACATACTGATCTCGAGACTTTGACACCGACTGTTCAACAAGAAAGGTATAAGTCATGTTTTGTTTGGGGAGATGTAACTCAATTAAGATATTATTTGAGTTTCCCAACCAAAATCACATACTAGTATTATTAGATATATTGTAACATGTTTATGAATTGTGTATAGCATTATATTCAATCTTTTAACATGTTTATGCTTTGATTTCAGAATTGTATTCAAGCATGTATGATCAGTGTGATATTCAGACATGAATATGATTATACTTTGTTTATATATTGATATTCATTGCATATAAGATAGGAGAGTCTTTGACAGGCATTGTCAAATAGCTAGACGTTTCGGTGTATCTCAGCATAGGAGTAGGCATTACTCTTATTGCCGCCGTTGATACAGCTCAGACCGAAGTCTAGGAATGAGACGTACATTACCCCGATTGGAGGGTAGGTAGTAACGTCTTATTCACACCGGGATCCTTAGAGTTCTAGTCGAGTCGAGTCCAGACATGGTTTGATTCGCATTGCATTGCATGTGCATATGATGTCATTCATGTTAGCATGTTTCATGTTTAATTGATTATATGCATGTATACATGTTTATACTGGGATTTGTTCTCACCGGTTTTCCGGCTGTTGTTATGTCTGTATGTGTGCATAACAACAGGTGGGGCAGGATCTGGGTCACACAGAGGATGAGAGATGGACATAGCGTGGTGATCTCGGGCATAGCAGAAGAACTAGTAGTTGTACTTTTGGCATGTACTGTATTTAATTACTAGTTGTCGAATATGGTTTGGAACCAGACATATTGGTATCTTATGTTATAGATTATGTTGTTGAATAACATAGAGACTTCTTATGTTAGCTTTCATTTGAGTTAATGTAAAAGCAAAAATTTGACCCACTTTTTATATTAATGATCCGTTTTAATCCCAAAGAAAAGAATTAGAGCCCGGGTCCCCACAACAGGTGGTATCAGAGCCATAGGTTCTATAGATTGAGATAGAATAGAATGAGCGGGGTAGATCGAGTCTTCTTCCTTGCTCTATGATGTGCTAGCATGTTTATTGCTTTACTTGTTACATGCCTCCTAGAAGAGCAGCTGTTCCTTTACGACCACCAGCGCCAGAGCAGGGTAGCACATCCGGAGATACGATGGACGTCACTGCTACGCCCATGGAGACTCTGTTAAAACAATTCCAGTCATTCCGACCCCCGACTTTAAAGGGTACAGAAAATGCAATTGAATGTGAAAGCTGGTTGGAGGATATCGAAATGTTATTCGAGTCTCTGGAATATAGTGACGAGAAACGAGTGAAACTCGTTGGCCATCAACTGCAAGATGTGGCTAAGTATTGGTGGGTGAATATAAGGAGAGCACTAGAACAGCGTGGCACCGAGGTTACCTGGAAAGCATTCAAGACGGAGTTCTATCAGCGATTCTTCCCTGTATCCTATCGCAAAGATAAAGGCGCTGAATTTGCAAACCTGAGGCAAGGGCAATTGAACATTGAAGAGTACGTTGCTAAATTTTCTTCCTTGCTTCGCTTTGCACCTCACGTTTCAGGCAATGATGAGGCCATGGCAGATCAGTTTATAAACGGCTTAAATCCTGATGTCTTTACATTGGTCAATACTGGGAGACCCAATAATTTCGCTGAAGCATTAAACCGTGCCAAAGGAGCAGAAGCAGGATTGCTTAGGCAACGGAGTTCCGTATGTTGCTCCGAGTCCAAGACCGCCACTACCTCCAGCACAACATCCTCCTCGACTCGAAAGTGGTGGTAGCAGTAGTGGACGCAAAGAGCAGTTGAAAGCGAAGGGTAAACAGTTTAAGAGGGCAGGGAGCAGTTCTTCGAGCTCCAGCGGGTCAAGACAGAGAGGTTTTGGCCAGAGTCTAGAGGTGGCAAGTGGATATTGCAGTACTTGTGGAGGTAAGCATGCCACAGAACAATGTCAAGGTGTAGTGGGCAGGTGTAACGTATGCAAACAACAGGGGCATTATGCCAAGGTCTGTCCTCAGAGAAGTGGTGCATCGAGATTCCAGGCTGCAGAATCGTCTGCCTCCGTGACTCAGCCTGAGAGGCAAGCTTCATCTGTTCACTCATTTCAGCCGCCACCAGCACAGACCCAGCCTCGAGCCAGAGGTGGCCAGCAAGGGAGTCAGCCTCAGAGACAACAGGCTCAGGTGTTTGCCTTGACTGAAGAGCAAGCACAGGATGTCCCAGATGATGTCATTGCAGGTAACTGTGTCCTTTGCGGTTATCCTGCTTATATATTGATAGATACGGGTGCATCGCATACATTCATATCAGAACGATTTGCATTATTGCATTCTCTGCCTGTTGAGTCGTTACTAGATGTCGTGTCTATTACTTCTCCGTTGGGAAGTGGACTGATATCTGTAACTACGGTTAGACATTGCATTCTACAGTTTGAAGGGCATGAGATTAACCTAGATTGTATAGTGTTGGGTCTAGCTGATTTTGATTGTATAGTCGGTATTGACATGCTAACAAAGTACTGAGCTACCGTTTGATTGTTTCCACAAGATTGTCAGATTCAGACCCGAGATGATAGACGAGTGGAAATTCTACGGGAAGGGTTCCAGATCTCGGATTCCCTTGATTTCGGCTCTTACTATGAACAGATTGATACAGAAAGGAGCAGATGGTTTCTTTATTTATGCTGTAGATATGCAGAAGTCGAGCCCGGCATTGGCAGATCTGCCAGTAGTGCGGGAATTTCCAGATATTTTTCCAGATGAAATCCCAGGATTACCTCCGGTTCGAGAGGTAGATTTCAGTATTGATCTTACACCAGGTACCGTCCCTATTTCGAGAGCTCCATATAGGATGGCACCCATCGAACTCAAAGAACTGAAAGCACAGTTAGAAGATATTCTGGCCAAGGGATATATCAGACCTAGTGTATCTCCTTGTGGCACTCCGGTGCTGTTCGTGCGAAAGAAAGATGGATCGATGCGACTGTGTATCGATTTCAGGCAGTTGAATAAGGCGACGATAAAGAATAAGTATCCTTTGCCTAGGATTGATGATCTATTTGATCAGTTGCAGGGATCCTCTGTGTATTCTAAGATTGACTTGCGATCCGGATATCACCAGCTCAGAGTTCGAGATGTAGATATACCGAAAACAGCATTTCGAACCAGGTATGGGCATTACGAATTTATTGTTATGCCTTTTGGTTTAACAAATGCTCCGGCGGTATTTATGGGATTGATGAACCAAGTGTTTCAGAAATATTTGGATGAATTTGTTATTGTTTTCATCGATGATATTTTGGTGTATTCGAAGAACAGAAATGAGCATGCAGAGCATCTCAGAATTGTTTTACAGACGTTGAGAAACGAGCGACTGTATGCTAAATTGTCAAAGTGTGAGTTTTGGTTGAATCGAGTTGTCTTCTTAGGGCATATCATTTCTGGAGATGGTATTTCTGTTGATCCGAGTAAAGTGGAAGCTGTGATCAGTTGGTCGAGACCGACTTCTGTACCCGAAATACGCAGTTTCATGGGCTTAGCCGGATACTACAGAAGATTTATCAAAGATTTCTCCAGTATTGCCAAGCCAATAACTCAATTGACGCAAAAGAATGCACCATTTGTTTGGTCAGAGGAGTGCGAGTCTAGCTTCCTAGAACTGAAGAAAAGGCTAACTAGTGCTCCAGTGTTGACAATACCTTCAGGTACGGGTGATTTCGTTGTATATTGTGATGCTTCTCATAGAGGTTTGGGATGTGTTCTTATGCAACGCGGCCATGTGATCGCATACGCCTCGAGACAATTGAAGCCACATGAAGTTCGATACCCCATTCATGATCTGGAATTGGCGGCTATCGTATTTGCATTAAAGATTTGGCGTCATTATCTCTACGGCAAGAAATTTGAGATCTTTTCCGATCACAAGAGCCTAAAGTACCTATTCTCTCAATCAGAACTGAACATGAGGCAGCGTAGATGGCTAGATCTTCTGAAAGATTTTGACTGTGAAATCAAATATTATCCAGGGAAGTCAAATGCAGCAGCAGATGCCTTGAGTCGAAAGGTATGTGCCTTGTCCTTATCAACGATAGGTGTTACAAAGTTAGTTGAAAATTGCTGTACATCTGGATTAGAATTTGATACAGATAGTAAGCCACTACGACTTTTTACAATCCAAGTTGAGCCCAATTTGATTATGAGGATCAAGGAAGCACAAAGAACCGATCAGAATGTGCAAAAATCGATCCAAATGGTCAGATCAGGGCATGTATCAGAATATCAGGTACGAGATCATGTGTTGTACGTGAATAACCGTCTAGTTGTGCCAGATGTTGCAGAATTGAGACAGCAGATTCTGACAGAGGCACATTGTAGTCGGTTCAGCATTCATCCGGGTGGCAGGAAGATGTACAACGACTTGAAGACACAGTTCTGGTGGAAGCAAATGAAGTCAGACATTGCCGAATTTGTGTCTAAATGCTTGAACTGCCAACAGGTGAAGGCCGAGAGGAAGAAGCCCGGAGGATTACTTCAGAGTTTGTCTATTCCTGAATGGAAATGGGATCACATTTCCATGGATTTTGTGACGAAGTTACCACGATCATCCAGAGGCTGCGATGCGATTTGGGTTATTATTGACAGATTGACCAAATCTGCTTGTTTCATTCCATACAGAATGACGTATAGACAAGATCAGATGGCGGAGATTTATATTCGAGAGGTAGTCAGATTACATGGAGTGCCGAAGTCTATCGTATCAGATCGGGATCCACGATTCACTTCTCACTTCTGGCACAGTTTACAGCAGGCTTTGGGTACGACATTACACCTAAGTACTGCTTATCATCCTCAGACAGACGGACAGTCAGAACGGACTATCCAGACATTAGAGGATATGTTGAGAGCCGTAGTGCTAGATTTTGGCACTAGTTGGAAAGATTCTCTACCTCTTTGCGAATTTTCTTACAATAATAGCTATCAGACGAGCATCGAGATGGCACCGTTTGAAGCTTTATATGGCAAGAAGTGCAGATCTCCGCTATATTGGGATGATATCTCAGAAGTACTAGAACTTGGGCCAGATATGATTCGTGACATGACTGAGAAGGTGAAAGTTATTCAGAAAAGAATGAAGACAGCACAGGATAGGCAAGCTAAATACGCCAATATCAGACGTAGACCGTTGGTATTTGAACGAGGAGATAGAGTGTTCTTGAAAATTTCCCCCTTCAGAGGCGTTGTCAGATTTGGCAAGCGTGGAAAGTTATCTCCTAGATACGTCGGTCCTTACGAGATTCTAGAGAAGATTGGCGATCGAGCATATCGACTGGCTCTTCCTCCTTCTCTATCTGGGATACATGACGTCTTTCATGTATCAATGTTGCGAAGATATATGCCAGATGTTTCTCATGTCATTCAACCTGACGAAGCTGAACTTGATCAGACTTTGAGCTACGTGGAACAACCGATACAGATCCTTGATCGGAAAGAAAAGAAGCTCAGAACGAAGAATATTCCACTTGTGAAATTTCAGTGGAGTCGTCATGGTATCGAGGAAGCGACTTGGGAGACAGAGGCAGGCATGAGACAGAAACACCCCGAACTATTTCGATGATGTAAGTAATTCTTCAGTATTGACTATATTACTTGTCATGGATATTTGATAATTTACCTGCGAGTTCGAGGACGAACTTATATCTCAGAGGGGGAGAAATGTAATGCCCAAGATTTTATAACACGTTAGTTTGAGATTATCGATGTTGAGTAGATATGAATGCAACCAGATCATTTTGAGATTTAAAATTTAAATATGTAAACTGTTGGGCGAAAGTGACTCTCCCGGGTGGACATTTTTGATCGCCCGAGCGAGAGTGCCTCGGAGATGAGGGCCGGGAGTCACTCGCCCGGGCGGATGTTTTTGACCGCCCGAGCGAGGCTGCTGGAATGGGCGAGGGTCGAGAATTACTCGCCCGGGCGGCAACTTTTGACCGCCCGAGCGAGAGCTGTGTACACCCAAGGATGAGCCATGTGTTCTTAGACATGCAAAGTATATATAATGTGTCTTCAATTCATTCCTTTTCACTCCAGCACTTGACCGAGAGCTCCAGAGCAATACAAGTTCCTTCATGCTTTTAAATGGTGGTTGTGCAAGATTTTATCAACCGATTTTTAAACCGAGCTTAGATTTGTAATCCTTGTGCTACTAGTTTCAAAGTAATGTAAGTTTCATGTAATTCCAGCATGTTTTGATATTTATGTGTTGGGTAAATGATGAATTGAACTATATATTATGTTCTTGAGATAATAGATATTGTAGAATCGCAAACGGATCACAGAACGGAAGTCATATGCTATAGTTTCGATTTCCAGCATGTTTATTGAGTTGAGATGGGATATTTCAGTGTGAGACTTTGTATTTTGAGGAGATTAGGAATTGTTGATATTGAGTTTAGTGTTGTTGAATTATCGGTATTGAAGAAATACGTCGTTATGCCGTCAATTTATACTGAGACCGATAATTGAATTGTACAAGATTTGTTGAGTGGTACTGTGACACCCTGACCCGATACAATTAAAATACAGCGGAATTTAAAAATTTTCTTTCAAACGGAAGGAGTTTCAAAATACATTTTATAAAAGTGTTTACAAAATAACAACATGATCATTCCAATGACATAACAAAATACAAAATATCATTAGTGTGATCATGTTACAAAATGGTACAAAATAATCATCCTTCCAATCTTCGTATGCATATGACCCCCATCCACAGTCAACGTCCCGGTCCGTCGCTCTTATCTGCATCACACGAAATAACTGAAATGAGAATAAATCTCAGCAAGTGGAACTCTTACATAGCAATGATACATAGTATACACTGTAAAACATGGCTTTTAAATCATAAATACCATCGACTCTGAAACATGAATAACGTAGCAATAAATGTAGCAATAGCAATGGCAATAGATAGCAAAACGATGGTATTTCTCTTTTCTATGGTTGGATTGATATCAATAGTATCTGTGACTGTGGTTGCCAATATCCCATCGATATAAATCGATAACTGTGAGGGGATAAAAGCCTATGGTCGATGATCATCTAATTGCATGCAATGCTATGGCTATGATTAATCAATCCAATAAAACATTTGAATTCTCAATAGCATTTAAGGCCGTCGTTTCGCAATCTCATAATATCTCTTGTATTCCCTTTTAACAATAGTGAGACATCAATGCCTCCAATAGATAATCAATGAAATCAATACATAACAATGGATCAATGGAAGGGAATAACACTTTGAAACCTTTAAAACACAATACATATAATATCATGTGAGCAAAAAGGATGAAATTCCACTTACAAACCAATAGAACACCTCCAACTATACTCTTGGTACACCACCTACAACAATAATCCATAAATAACACCAATATCAAGACTAAATCCAAGAGTCCATGCTAAATAATCCATAGAACCATCAAAACATCAAATCCAAAATAACCCTTAACTCGAAACCTCATTAGAATCGCACCAAAAACTTACCTAAGCTTCCTTATACCACGGAGAACGTTGATCTCAAGTCGGAAATCCAAATAACTCCAAGAATCAAAGGTAGGAAGCTAAAGAAATGGATGAAAACCCTTGCCAATGGAGGGAAATCTCGAATGGAAGGGAAAGAAATGGATAAGGTATGGCCAACAACTCCCAAAAAGTAGCTAAATATCTCGCCCATACTTACACCGCGGGTGCGCCAACACAAGGACCGCGGGTGCGCTAAGCTCACGGCAACCAAAATAAATCCCATGCACGAACACCGCGGGTGCGGTGCTACAATTACCGCGGGTGCGGTCCTTGCACTGCCGCGGGTGCGGTGATGCCACGGCCCTCCAAATCCAAAATCATGAATAGTACACAGCGGGGGCACTCATCTAAGAGCGCGGGTGCACTCTACTCACGGCAATGAACAGTAACAAAACAACTAAAAATCGATTCGAAACGCTGAAACGAACAATCAACACCAACTAACACCTCAAATAAATAATAACCAATAATACTATAGCCCAAAACACAACTATAATCATCTAATCACAAAACCCAATTAACACAATAAAGCTTAAACCGTACCGTACACCGGGCTCGGCTATTACAATCTCCCCTCCTTAGAGGAATTTCGTCCTCGAAATTGACGTCACGACACGAACAACTCAGGATACCTCTCTCTCATCTCAGTCTCTGGTTCCCACGTAGCCTCCTCAATCAAATGGTTCCTCCAAAGAACTTTAACGATGCCGATCTCTTTGTTCCTCAGAACTCTAACTGTGCGATCCAGAATCTGAATCGGAATCTCATGGTAAGTCAGACTCGGCGTCAAGTCCAATGGCTCATGGCGAAGAACATGGGAAGGATCTGCAATATACTTCCTGAGCATCGATACGTGAAACACATTATGGACTCTGTCAAGATCGGGCGGTAGGGCTAATCTGTAGGCTCGGTCACCCACTCTGTCCAATATCTCGAATGGACCAATGAATCTAGGGCTCAACTTGCCCTTCTTGCCAAATCGCATCACACCCTTGAGAGGTGCTATTTTCAGAAAAACATGATCGCCAACCTCAAACTGCAAAGGTCTACGACGAACGTCTGCATAGCTCTTCTGTCTGGACTGAGCAGTCTTCATTCTCTCTCTGATAACCGCAACAACATCGGCAGTCTGTTGGACCAACTCGGGACCCAACATCTTCCTCTCTCCAACCTCATCCCAAAACAAAGGAGATCTGCACTTCCTGCCATAAAGTGCCTCATACGGTGCCATGCCAATCGTCGCCTGGTAGCTATTGTTGTACGTGAACTCCACAAGAGGCAACTTGGAATCCCAGCTACCAGAATAGTCAATAGTACAAGCTCTGAGCATATCCTCCAGAATCTGAATGACTCTCTCTGACTGACCGTTGCTCTGAGGATGATAAGCTGTACTGAAAGCTAATCGAGAACCCATAGCTCTGTGCAAACTCTTCCAGAACTCTGAGGTAAATCTGGGGTCACGATCAGACACGATCGACACAGGAACTCCATGAAGTCTAACAATCTCTGCAATGTAATCCTCGGCATACTGAGACATCGAATACGTCGTCTTGACTGGGAGAAAGTGCGCTGACTTGGTCAATCTATCAACAATAACCCAAATGGAATTGAAACCCTTCTGCGTCCTGGGTAAACTAGTCACGAAATCCATAGTGATATGCTCCCACTTCCACTGAGGAATCGGCAAAGAAAGCAATGTCCCAGCAGGTCTCTGGTGCTCAATCTTTACCTGCTGACAAGTAAGGCACTGAGAAATGAACAAAGCAATATCTCTCTTCATACCTGGCCACCAGTAGAGTCGACGAAGATCCTGATACATCTTCGTACTGCCTGGATGAATCGAATAAGGTGCGGTATGAGCCTCTGTCAAGACGTCTTGATGCGAACGTGGACGTCCCAAGGAAAGCATGGGATCCTTTGCAGTTGCCGGAGGGACCAATCACGAGGGGTCGACTAAAGAGATTCAAGGAGGCGCTACAAGGAGTCATGAGTAAGCCTGAAGAGGTCGCGATGCATGGGAGTACGTTTGGAGGCCAACGGAAAGTCGTTCAAACATTGGTGTTGCTTACCGAGTCTGGACGGACCAGTACACGGACCTGCACACGGGGTCCGTGTCCTTCACAAGCTGGGGAGGGTTTTTACAGTGGCTCCACGGACCTGGAGACGGACCCAGGCACGGGGTCCGTGCCCTTTGAAGTTGGCGAATACAGTGCCTACACGGACCCGTACACGGAGGTGAGCACGGGGTCCGTGTCGCTTGATCCCGATTGAAGAGTTTTACAGTATGTACACGGACCCGTCTACGGACGTCTGCACGGGGTCCGTGTCCTCTGTTTTCTGCGCGGATTTGTTTCCTTTTCTAGAGTTTTATTATTTTGGGAGACTAGATTTTTGATATCTTTTGATATATTGACTATGTTGGACGAAAAAATTACACACAATACATATTTTATTTTGAGTTTATCAAAACTTTGAGAATTTTCTCTCAACTTTTCAAAGCCAAGCTTTGTCAAATCAAATCAAACTTATCAAAGTTTTTAACTTTGTGGCGTTTGTCGATCGTTGCTTGTGCGGATTGTCGTAGGCAAAGTTCTTCGAAGGTTCGTATAGTTTTCGATTGTTTATCCTCGTGTTTATTTGTTGCTAAACTCTTGCTAGTTTAGAGGTGAATATCACATATTACTTGATTCAAAAGATCGGGAAAAACACACGAATCTTAATATCGTAATTGAATAGAGGGTGCGATTTATTTTTAATCGTGTTTGCTATTTATTCGTGTCAAGATTCATATCATTTGGTATCAGAGCGCCAGGTTTATTGAATTCAAGTAAATTATCTTGTTCTTAAATTGCAGATCTGTATTATTTATTCGAATATTTTCAGATCTGTTTTGTTCTATCGTTCTTCGTATTTTTTTCGTGAATCTGTGATACACGAAATTTTGAGTCCTTTTTTTTTGAATTTTCGGAATTCAAAGAGAAAAAAAAAAAAAAAAAAAAGTACAAAAATTCCGAAAATTCACCATTATTTCTTTTTGATATATTGTTCTATTGTCTTCATAGAGTCATATTCAATTGTCTCACACAGTCAAAAAAAAAAAAAAATTTCCTATATTCGAATTTCTTGTCTACACAGTCCAAGTGAGTCGGTCGCATTTGTTCACAAGTTTGAACTTTGATTGTTTGATATACCCACAATACAAAGCTTGAGCACTTCCAAGAGAGCTTTCAAAATTCGAGTGATACACTTGAGTGAGAATGACTTTTCTTTGGAGTGAATGGTGAGTATTTGTTGTGAGCATACAAATAAAGAGGTAAAAGACGAGTGAATTTCTTTGGAGTGATCGTGAGCATTTGGGTGAGGATTATTTTGTTTCTACTAACCTTTTCTTGCAGGTACAACTTTGAAATTAAATGGAGAGGGAGGTAGGAGATAGTTCGAATTCGGGGGTGTCCAAAGCTCATCTAGATGCGTTGTTTGGGGATTTTAGTAGAGCGATGGCGACCCAAATGGAGTCGTTGCATGAGAGGTTGGGTAAACTTGAGGTTAGTGTTAGTGGGGGTAAACCTAAGCCTAGAGATTTAGGTAGAGATGATGAGGAGTATGATCTAGGAGGAGGCGATGAGAGTCAAAATGAGAATTGGGGTAGGAATGGGAGAGATAGAGGATTTGGTAGAGGAAGAAGGGAAGCCATGCGGGGTAGATATGAGGAGACTAGGGAAGATGGTCACATGGGTAGCATTAAGATGAAGATCCCTTCATTCCATGGGAAATCTGACCCGGAGGCGTACCTAGAATGGGAAAAGAGGGTAGAGTTCGTATTTGCATGCCACCACTACTCCGAACAAAAGAAGGTGAGGTTGGCGGTGGTTGAATTCTTAGACTATGCTCTCATTTGGTGGGATCAATTAGTGACCACTAAAAGAAAGTATAATGAGAGACCTATTGAATCTTGGGATGAGATGAAGAGTGTAATGAGGAAGAGGTTTGTGCCTAACCATTACTATAGGGAGATGTTTAAGAGATTACAAACTTTGAGGCAAGGGTTGAAGAGTGTTGAGGACTACTATAAGGAGATGGAAGTACTCATGATTAGGGCAAATACTGAGGAGGATAATGAAGCAACTATGGCCCGTTTTCTTAGTGGTTTGAACAGGGAGATCCAAGATCAAGTGGAGCTTCGGCACTACTTAGATCTAGACGAGATGGTGCAAATGGCCATAAAGGTGGAACAACAACTCAAGAGGCGAGGAGTTGGCCGCACCAATCAAACCGGAGGTGCATCATCTTCTTGGAGATCAAATGTGGGGAAGCGTGAGGAGAACAAAGTGGTGGCCAAGCCCAAATTTGAGACCAAACAAGAGGCGCCTAAGCAAGGAGTCCAAGGTAAATCTGAAACTCCTCCTAATCGCTCTAAAGATGTTAGATGTTTTAGGTGTCAAGGGATGGGTCATATTTCTAGTGATTGTCCTAATAAGAGAGTCATGTTCTTAAATGATTATGGTGAGTATGAGTCTCAAAGTGAGGGGGATGGCGAGGGTAGTGATGATGATATGCCGGAGTTGGAGGATCCCGATGAGGGATATGGGGCGGTTGTAGGAGAAGCTCTAGTGACTAGGCGAATCATGAGTGCCCAAGTCAAAGATGAGGAAGTTAACCAAAGAGAGAACTTGTTCCACACTAGATGTTTTGTGAATGGTAAGGTGTGCAATGTAATCATCGATGGGGGTAGTTGCACCAATGTGGCTAGTGTTGAGATGGTTGAAAAATTGGGGTTGCCTACAATAAAACATCCTCAACCATATAGGCTTCAATGGTTGAACGATTGTGCGGAAGTGAGGGTTAATAGGCAAGTTCTAGTGTCATTCTCAATTGGGAAGTACAAAGATGAGGTTTTGTGTGACATGGTGCCCATGCATGCTTGTCATATCTTGTTGGGTAGGCCATGGCAATTTGATAGGCGAGTGACTCACGATGGGTTCAAAAATAAGTACTCGTTTGTCTTGAAAAAAGAAACAGTTGTCTTACTTCCATTGTCCCCAAAGCAAGTATTGGAGGACCACTTGAAAAAGAAAAAGAGAGATGAGGCCGAAAAAAAGAGTGAACAAAAAAGTGAGATGGCCTTTGAAAACAAAAATGAAGTGGCTGAAAAAAAGAGTGATCAAAAGAGTGAGATAGCCACAAAAACAAAAAAAGAGAGGAAAGAAAATGAGAGAAAAGAAAAAGAGAGGAAAGAGGCCAAAAAGAATTCTTATATGGCCCAAAAAGGTGAGGTAAAACACTTGTTGCACACACATGAGCCACTTGTGTTAATTCTTTACAAGGAGATCCTCCTTAACACAAGTGATATAGCCGGATCCCTTCCGAGCATTGTTGTTTCACTATTGCAGGAATTTGACGATGTATTTCCGGAGGAGCTACCTCAAGGTTTACCACCATTGAGGGGAATTGAGCACCAAATTGAATTGGTGCCCGGGAGTGCCTTGCCGAACCGTCCAGCTTATAGGAGCAATCCGGAGGAGACTAAGGAGCTTCAAAGGCAGGTAAGTGAGTTATTAGATAAAGGTTATGTGCGTGAGTCCATGTCACCTTGTGCGGTGCCTGTTTTGCTAGTCCCTAAGAAAGATGGCTCATGGCGTATGTGTGTAGATTGTAGGGTAATCAATAACATAACCATTAAGTATAGGCATCCCATACCTAGACTAGATGATATGTTAGATGAATTGCATGGTTCTTGCATTTTTAGCAAAATTGATTTGAGGAGTGGCTACCATCAAATTAGGATGAGAGAAGGTGATGAGTGGAAAACTGCTTTCAAAACTAAATATGGGTTGTATGAGTGGATGGTTATGCCTTTTGGTTTAACTAATGCACCTAGCACCTTTATGAGGTTAATGAATCATGTCTTGCGTGCACATATAGGTAAATTTGTTGTGGTTTACTTTGATGATATCCTAGTGTATAGCAAGAATCTTGAAGAGCATGTTCAACACTTGAAACTTGTACTAATCACATTAAGGGCTGAAAATTTGTATGCTAACTTAAAGAAGTGTGATTTTTGTACAAACAAACTTGTGTTTCTTGGTTTCGTTGTGAGTTCACAAGGTATACAAGTTGATGAAGACAAGGTAAGTGCCATTCGAGATTGGCCAACGCCTACTACTGTTGGTCAAATTCGAAGCTTTCATGGTCTTGCAAGCTTCTATAGGAGGTTTGTAAAGGATTTTAGCACATTGGCGACACCGATGACGGCGGTCATCAAGAAGAACGTTCCATTCTATTGGGGCGAGGAGCAAGAGAAGTCTTTTAATATTATCAAGCAAAAATTCATTAATGCTCCTTTACTTGTGTTACCTGATTTTGCTAATACTTTTGAAATTGAATGTGATGCTTCAGGTGTAGGTATTGGTGGCGTGTTGATGCAAGGAGGAAGGCCGGTGGCGTACTTTAGTGAGAAGCTCAATGGGGCAGCGCTGAACTATCCTACGTATGACAAGGAGTTCTATGCACTTGTGAGGACTCTTGAGACGTGGCAGCACTAATTGAGGCCTAAAGAGTTTGTGATTCATACGGATCATGAGTCTCTAAAGCACCTCAAGGGGCAACAAAAGCTGAACAAGCGGCATGCTAAGTGGGTGGCCTTCATAGAGACATTCCCCTACATGATCAAGTATAAGCAAGGTAAGGAAAATGTAGTGGCCGACGCACTATCACGGAGGTATGTACTTTTCTCTACTTTGGAATCTAAAATATTGGGGTTTGAACTTGTTAAAGAGTTGTATGTGCTAGATGATGATTTTAAGGAAGTGTTTGAAACTTGTATGCATGGTCCACATGATAAATTCTACTTGCATAAAGGTTTCTTGTTTAGAGAGGATAGATTGTGCATTCCCAAGTCATCGATTCGTGAATTACTTGTTAGGGAGGCACATGGGGGTGGACTAATGGGACACTTTGGGGTGGCTAAAACTTTAAGTGCATTGCATGAACATTTTTATTGGCCACACATGAAACGTGACGTTGAGCGTATTTGTGAGAGGTGCGTAACTTGTAGACAAGCTAAGTCTAGAACACTACCACATGGATTATATACACCACTTCCCGTCCCTAGTGAACCTTGGGTTGATATATCTATGGACTTTGTTTTGGGATTACCTAGGACAAAGAAGGGGAGGGACTCTATATTTGTTGTTGTGGATAGGTTTTCTAAAATGGCACACTTCATTGCTTGTCACAAGACTGATGATGCATCTAATATTGCGGACCTATTCTTTAGAGAAGTTGTTAGGCTACATGGCATGCCTAGGACCATTGTGTCGGACCGTGATGTTAAATTCCTAAGTTATTTCTGGAAAACACTGTGGGCTAAACTTGGCACTAAATTACTGTTTTCTACGACCTGTCATCCTCAGACTGATGGTCAAACTGAGGTAGTTAATAGGACGTTAGGAACTTTATTACGTGCTATTCTCAAGAAGAACTTAAAGAATTGGGAAAATTGCTTGCCATTTGTTGAATTTGCTTATAATCGTTGTGTGCATTCTACTACTAGCTATTCACCATTTGAAATTGTATACGGTTTTAATCCTTTGACTCCGTTGGATTTGATGTCTTTACCTGTGAGTGAAAGGTTAAACTTAGACGGTAAAAAGTAGGCTGAATTCGTTAGGAGTTTGCATGAGAAGGTAAAAGCCAATATTGAGAAGCGAAATGAGCAATATGCTAAGCAAGCTAACAAGGGGAAAAAGAAGGTGGTATTCGAGAAGGGCGATTGGGTGTGGTTACACTTGAGGAAGGAGAGGTTTCCGGAGAAGCGACGCTCAAAGCTATTACCTAGGGGCGATGGACCATTTCAAGTACTTGAGAGGATCAATGACAACGCCTACAAACTCGACATGCCAGGTGAGTACAACGTAAGTTCTACATTTAATGTTAGTGATTTGTCGTTGTTTGATGTAGGTGATGAGCAAGATTTGAGGACAAATCCTTTTCAAGAAGGGGAGGATGATGCGAACGTGGACGTCCCAAGGAAAGCATGGGATCCTTTGCAGTTGCCGGAGGGACCAATCACGAGGGGTCGACTAAAGAGATTCAAGGAGGCGCTACAAGGAGTCATGAGTAAGCCTGAAGAGGTCGCGATGCATGGGAGTACGTTTGGAGGCCAACGGAAAGTCGTTCAAACATTGGTGTTGCTTACCGAGTCTGGACGGACCAGTACACGGACCTGCACACGGGGTCCGTGTCCTTCACAAGCTGGGGAGGGTTTTTACAGTGGCTCCACGGACCTGGAGACGGACCCAGGCACGGGGTCCGTGCCCTTTGAAGTTGGCGAATACAGTGCCTACACGGACCCGTACACGGAGGTGAGCACGGGGTCCGTGTCGCTTGATCCCGATTGAAGAGTTTTACAGTATGTACACGGACCCGTCTACGGACGTCTGCACGGGGTCCGTGTCCTCTGTTTTCTGCGCGGATTTGTTTCCTTTTCTAGAGTTTTATTATTTTGGGAGACTAGATTTTTGATATCTTTTGATATATTGACTATGTTGGACGAAAAAAATTACACACAATACATATTTTATTTTGAGTTTATCAAAACTTTGAGAATTTTCTCTCAACTTTTCAAAGCCAAGCTTTGTCAAATCAAATCAAACTTATCAAAGTTTTTAACTTTGTGGCGTTTGTCGATCGTTGCTTGTGCGGATTGTCGTAGGCAAAGTTCTTCGAAGGTTCGTATAGTTTTCGATTGTTTATCCTCGTGTTTATTTGTTGCTAAACTCTTGCTAGTTTAGAGGTGAATATCACATATTACTTGATTCAAAAGATCGGGAAAAACACACGAATCTTAATATCGTAATTGAATAGAGGGTGCGATTTATTTTTAATCGTGTTTGCTATTTATTCGTGTCAAGATTCATATCACGTCTCTACGAATATCGTCGCCAGAAGGAACACAAATGCGGCCTCTGAAAGTTACCAAATCATCACCATTCAGACTAAACTCTGAATTCCCTCTAGCCTCGGCTCTAGCTCTCAACTCTGCCAACTGAACATCAGTCGACTGCTCTCTACGGATCCTGTCCGTCAATGTAGATCGAATGACCAACGCTGAAAAGCGAGCAATGGTCCCTGGAATCACCAGATCAATCTCCTCTCTCTGCAAATCCATCAACAATGGTCTCTGAATCAAAGAACTCAATGAAGCACTCGACTTGCGGCTCAAAGCATCAGCCACAACATTCGCCTTCCTTGGGTGATAACTGATCGTCACATCGTAATCCTTGACAAGCTCTAACCACCTCCTCTGTCGCATATTGAGCTCTTTCTGCGAGAACAGATACTTCAAACTCTTGTGGTCTGTGAAGATCTCACACTTTTCGCCATACAGATAATGTCTCCAAATCTTAAGGGCGAAAACCACAGCTGCAAGCTCCAAATCGTGCGTCGGATAATTCTTCTCATAATCCTTCAACTGGCGAGACGCATAGGCAATGACCTTACCTCGCTGCATCAACACTGCACCAAGGCCTCTCTTCGACGCATCGGTATAGACCACAAAATCCTCTGAACCACTGGGCAAAGAAAGAACAGGAGCTGTCGTCAATCTGTCCTTCAACTCCTGAAATGCACTCTGGCAATCGATAGACCACTCGAACTTCACAGTCTTCCTCGTCAGATTGGACAATGGCAGGGCAATCTTGGAGAAACCTGAAATGAAACGACGATAGTAACCCGCCAAACCGAGGAAACTGCGTACCTCAGAAACAGTGGTAGGAATAGGCCAACTCCGAATCGCCTCTATCTTCAACGGATCAACAGCAATGCCATCTCTCGAAACCACATGGCCTAGAAAAGAAATCTGATCCAGCCAAAACTCACACTTCTTCAACTTGGCAAACAACCTCTTCTCTCGCAACAACTGAAGCACCACTCTGAGATGCTCTGCATGAAGCTCTCTGGATTTGGAATAGATCAAGATATCGTCTATGAAAACAATGACAAAGCTATCCAGATAAGGCTTGAACACACGGTTCATCAGATCCATGAAGACTGAAGGGGCATTGGTCAACCCAAAAGACATGACAAGAAACTCATAGTGACCGTACCTGGTCCGGAAAGCTGTCTTAGGGATATCAGACTCCCTAACCTTCAACTGATAGTAGCCAGACCGAAGATCAATCTTCGAGAACATAGTAGCACCATGGAGCTGATCAAACAAATCATCTATCCGAGGCAACGGATACTTGTTCTTGACAGTTACTTTGTTAAGCTCCCTGTAGTCGATACACAGTCGCAAAGAACCATCCTTCTTCTTGACAAATAGAACCGGAGCTCCCCAAGGCGAAGAACTCGGACGAATAAAGCCCTTGTCTAAAAGATCCTGCAACTGAGTCTTCAACTCCTTCATCTCGGTAGGGGCCATCCGGTACGGAGCCTTAGAAATAGGAACCGTACCTGGAGCTAAATCAATCACAAACTCAACATCTCTATCCGGCGGCAAACCCGGAACATCATCCTCAAACACATCAGCAAACTCCCTCACCACATCAATATCATCTACATTCAACTTAATCAATCTATCAACATCCACAATAGAAGCAAGAAACCCATCGCAACCTCTACACAACAATCTCTCAGCCTCAAAGCAAGAAATAAAAGGAAGGACCAGCGAAGTACCTGTGCTGGCGAGCGCTCCTCCCTGGCCATCATCTGCAAAAGTCACCTTCTTAGCAACACAATCGATAACTGCACGGTAAGTCGAAAGCCAATCCATGCCAAGAATAACATCGAAGGCAACCATAGGGATAACAATCAAATCAGCGAATACAACTCGCTCCTCAATACGAACAGGGCACGCAAAGACAATTGATGTCGGGCACAAGACATCCCCCGAAGGTAAAACAACATTAAGCTGGAGGGGAAGAACAGAAGGAACTATACCCAAAGATCTCAAAAATAATTCAGACATAAAAGAATGAGTAGCACCAGTATCAATCAAAGTAGTAGCTACTCTGCCTGAAATCAAAATAGTATTAAGGATCAATGAAGAATCACGATTAATACCTTCCTTGGTCATCGCAAAGATACGACCCTGCACCTTCCCTTGGCTATCTCCCCTCGGGCAATTCCTAGCAACGTGGCCCGCCGCGCCACAACGAAAACAAGTATGAGTGCCCAATCTGCACTCTCCTCGATGATGCTTACCACACTTTGGACACAGTGGCTTCTCGGGATCAAATGGAACTGGCGGTGGTCTAGAACTCGGCTCCATCTTGCCCTTGCCCTTGAAACGATCCCTGCCCCTCTGATTCGAACCCTGGCCTCTCTGAGCAATGGCCTGGTGTCTCTCCTGCCTCTCCCTGGCGATGTCCTTCTGAAGAACCTAAAGGGGGGGGGGGGGGTGAATAGGTTCTTTTAGGCCCTTTAGCGTTTTTAAAACGAGTTTGCAGAAATTGCAAGCGGAAGACTTGAGGGACAATCACAAATGAATGCGTAAAGTAAGTGCGTAAAATAAATGCGTAGTAAAGTAAATGCGTAAAGTAAAGAGGGATAGAGATGTTTATGGAAGTTCGACGAAGAATCGTCTACGTCTCCCCTTCTCGATGAGGATCGAGGTATCACTATATCGACTTGGCTTTAGGAGCTCCAAGCTAGCTTTTACAACCACGCCTCGATGCGTCTACTTGGCCTTGAGGGCTCCAAGGATAGCCACGAACTTTACAACCCACTCGAGAGTATTACTTTCACTCTTTTTCTACAACTCTTTTGATATTACAACTCTTTTAATCAACGCACACAAGAGATAGTAGAAAGCTTTGTAAGAGACAAGAGAGAGTGGAGTGGGATAATTGAAAATGCATCCTCAAAGGCCTATTTATACTAGTCTTGGACGCCAAGGTTCGGATCTTCTGTTTATGATTCGGAACGTCCGATGTGATTGAAATCAATTTGCGTAATTCTGGAATGACTTCGGATCGTCCGTTCTTGACTTCGTAGGGTCCGAACATATGCTTCGGAGGGACCGATCCAGCTTCGTTTCTTCCGAACGGTTCTTTCAGACAGTGTATGACCAGCTTCGGAAGGTCCGAACTCAAGTTCGTACCGTCCGAACATTCCCGCGTTTCCAGAGATTTGAAATCTTCAACACTTCGTAGCGTCCGATCATGTCCTTCGTAGCGTCCGAAATCTTACTCAATCAACAGTCAGATCAATTTGTCTCCGCATTCAAGTGATTTGATTGCTTGTGTTCGGAACGTCCGATCACGTCTTCGGACCGTCCGAACTGGCTCCTCGCAGCTTCCGAACAGCTTCCACTTTGCTTCTGATCGGCACCTTTTCAGAACGTCCGAACCAACTTCGGATCTTCCGAACTTAACTTTGTTCTTAGTTTCCTGCATGCCTCAATATAAAACATTAGTACATTTTTAAGCCAAGTTTTGGTATCATCAAAACAAAAACTTTGGGATATGTTACAGCATTAAAAACATTAATCTCATCCTCGAGATTTGTATGCGTTTAAGGCGTAACAATCTCCCCCTTTTTGATGATCACAAAACTTGGTTAAAAATTGAGAAACAATAATCAACATAATCTAAATTATTATTAAATAACTCCCCCTTAATCAAATAACAAGTCTAAGAGGTTGAATTAAGGCGAATTTATTTAATAACCATTTAATAGCAATTTTAACCAAATAAATTCTCCCCCTTTTTGTGATAAGCAAAAAGACATAAGCATAAAGAGAGACAAATAAACAGGTAAAATATCCACTAATAAATGCAAGTCTTTTATACAATGATGCATAAAGATAAAATAAACAAAAATAACAAAAACATAATCTAAGAATCCGCATCCCGCGACTCTCTATGTCTCCTCATCTCAGCCTCGATGGAATCAAGACGCGAGGAAGTCTCAGTATGATGACGCTCTAAGGTAGACTCCAAAAGGGAGAAACGAGTGTCGAAGCGAGTCTCCAATCGCTCGAGATACTCGAAAATCCGATCGTAGGGTCCAGAGGGAGCAGGCGGAGTGAAGCCATGAGGAAGGTCATCCATGGTCATCAAAGGAGTGCTAATAGGGTCGGGAACACGCTGATGGGATGTAGAGGGAATATCAACCGAAGGGGTAGGAGTGGTACCCGTAGTAGGGGGACCAGCGGGAAATCCTCTCGTCTGAACGTGAGGAGGAAGGAGACCGAAGGGAACATGAAAGTGTTCGGTCGGACGATAGGACGCAAAGATGCGATCCTTGTCGATGACCCAAGAGGATAAGACGGGATTCCAAGAGAGTCCCATCTTAACAACAGTATCATGGTCGATAGTCTCGCGGGGAGAAATAGATAAGGATTCTTCATCTGTAAAGTCAATGCCCAGATGGGCTAGAATCCGGTTAATGAACCGGCCAAATGGAAAAGAGACGCGAGTAGAAGAAGCCGCGTACTCCATGGCGTACATAAGAAAACGGGGAAGGTTAAAAGGACGCTGGGAGACTAAATAATAGAGAATGTACAGATCGAGATATTTGCAAGTGGAGAGGTCTCCACTGCGAGGAACAATAGAAGAAGTGATGAGCTTCAGAACAAGCTGAAGCTGAGGAGGAAGGTCCTTCGCATGAGGACGGTCATCGGCAGGAGTAGGCGGACGACCGAAGATGGTGGTCAAGGCAGTGACTCGATCAAAAGTAGGGTCATTCTCAGTCCAAGACTGAGAAAAGAACTCACTCGGTCCGTCTCGAGGAATATCGAACCAAGTGGAGAGGTCGGCGGTAGAAAAAGAAATGAACCGACCCTGAACAATGGTAACAACACGAGTGTCATCACCACCAAGAACTAGGGAAAAGTTCGCATAGAACTGATGTATGAGAGAGGGGTAGATGAGATCGGGTACGGAAGGTAGAAAGAAGTTTCCCCAACGTTGAGACTCAATAAGAGTAATCAACGTAAAGGAATTTGCACGGAGGTATTCGGTGTGAAGGGTACGACCAGGCAGAATGTTACGGGTTTCGAATTCAGGTGGGGTAGGACGAGGATTGGGTGGTTGGGTAAGATCATGATGAAAGGCACCGTGACGAGGGCGAACATTTCGGCCAGCTGCGTTACGGCGCAGAGGCATAGTGAGTAGTGAGTGTTTTGTGTGGGGAAAGAAAGAGGGGAGTGAATGAGCAAGTAAATCAGAGGATCCGAACGCCTATTTATAGGCCATGTTCGGACGGTCCGAACATGAGTTCGGAAGGTCCGGAATTTGAACGGAACGGTTATCTGGCAGTCAGTTCGGACGATCCGATTCGTAATCGGACAATCCGATCATAGAACGGAGGCTACGAAGCGTAAACGGAGGGTCCGAAGTCTGACAATCAGGCATGGGAAGGCGCGAACATTAAATGACATCGGAAGAAGGTTCGGACGATCCGATGTGTGTTCGGATGGTCCGAAGAGGGAATCGGAGGTTCTGGAACCTATGGTCAGGTTCGGACGATCCGAACATGTTCGGTGGATCCGAGGTGAAACGGAGCATCCGAATATGAGCGGTGATTCCGAAGTAGCAAAGATGAGGAACACCTAAAATTTAAAATATTTAGCACATAAATGAATGTTGAGCCATAATTATGGATAAATACAATTAATTTGTATTATCCGACATTATAATGCTCACATTAATAATACTCCCCCTCAATTTAACAAATATGTACGAGAGTATTCGACTAGTGTTTACAACTCAATCATGCCAAGTTCACCACGCAAACGAGTAAAAGTAGATTCATCTAGTGGTTTTGTAAAAATATCAGCAATTTGATTCTTGGTGTCAACATAGTGAAGTTCAACATCATTTTGCTCAATGTGATCACGAATGAAATGATGTCGAATGTCAATATGTTTAGTACGAGAATGTTGAACTGGATTCTTTGTTAGACATATGGTGCTTGTATTATCACAAAAGATTGGAATTTTTGAAAAAGTAACACCATAGTCGAGTAATTGATACTTCATCCAAAAAATTTGTGCACAACAACTACCGGCAGCCATATACTCGGCCTCGGTCGTTGAAAGTGCAACACAGTTTTGCTTTTTAGAAAACCATGACACCAAGCAATTTCCCAAAAAGAAACAAGTTCCACTAGTGCTCTTTCTATCCACCTTATATCCTCCAAAGTCGGCATCACAGTAAGCTTTTAAATCGAAAAATGAGTTCTTAGAATACCATAATCCGAGATTTGGAGTATTTGAAAGATATTTGAAAATGCGTTTTAAGACGAATAAGTGTGATTCCTTTGGACATGATTGAAATCGTGCACACAAGCAAACACTAAACATAATGTCAGGTCTACTAGCAGTCGCATAGAGTAGGGAGCCAATCATGCTACGAAATAACTTTTGGTCAACAGGTTTACCTCCCTCATCTTTGTCGAGTCTGACTGTCGTGCTCATAGGTGTGGATGAGGCTTTGGAAGACTCCATCCCAAACTTTTTTAGCATATCCTTGATGTACTTCCCTTGGTTGACAAAGAAACCATCCTTGCATTGCTTGATTTGGAGACCAAGGAAGTAGTTGAGCTCCCCCATCATGCTCATCTCAAAGTGATCCTGCATAAGCTTAGAAAAATCTCTACACAAGTGTTCATTAGTAGCACCAAAAATAATATCATCTACATATATTTGTACTATCAGCAAATCATTATTTTTAGTCAAGGTAAATAAGGTAATATCAACTTTACCCCTACAAAAACCATTAGACAGCAAAAAGGTAGATAATTTCTCATACCAAGCTCTAGGAGCTTGTTTCAAACCATACAAAGCCTTATCAAGTTTATACACATAATCAGATAAGTGCACATCTTCAAAACCAACAGGTTGCTCAACATACACTTCTTCTTTCAAATCACCATTAAGAAAAGC
Organism: Primulina eburnea; assembly: GCF_022965805.1. Taxonomy (NCBI): domain Eukaryota; kingdom Viridiplantae; phylum Streptophyta; class Magnoliopsida; order Lamiales; family Gesneriaceae; genus Primulina; species Primulina eburnea. The sequence goes on from NW_027330577.1 coordinate 26,570, forward strand.
ACTTTTAACATCCATTTGAAACAATTTAAAGTCTCTAGAGCAAGCAAAAGCAAGTAGCATGCGAATGGATTCTAGTCTAGCAACAGGGGCATAAGTCTCATCATAATCAATTCCCTCTTCTTGACTATATCCTTTAGCTACTAGCCTAGCTTTATTTCTAGTGATTGTACCATGCTCATCTAACTTGTTCCTAAATACCCATTTAGTTCCTATGACAGGTCTATCAGTGGGTCTAGGTACAAGATTCCAAACTTTATTCCTTCTAAATTCATTTAGTTCATCTTGCATAGCAATAATCCAAGAATCATCAAGTAAAGCTTCTTCTATGTTCTTAGGCTCTATGTGAGAAAGAAAAGCAAGATAATTGCACATATTAGAAGAGCGAGTAGATACTCCCTTCGATGGGCTACCAATGATGAGGTCCATGGGATGATCCTTGTGTGTAGTCCACTCCTTCGGAAGAGGTGCGTCCTCTTGATCTTTAGGAACATCATCTAGGCTTGTGGACTCCAACTTTTCGCCAAGGATATCTATATCATCATCATCAGAAACAACAGTTCTAGGCAAGCAAGGGTTAGTTTCATCAAATATGACATGAATAGATTCTTCAACTAGTAAAGTACGTTTATTAAAGACTCTATATGCTTTGCTAGAAGTAGAGTAACCAAGAAAGATACCTTTGTCCGATTTAGCATCGAACTTACCCAGGTTGTCCTTACCATTGTTGTGGATGAAGCATTTTGATCCAAAAGCGCGGAAGTAAGAAATGTTAGGCTTTCTCCCTCTCCATAGTTCGTATGGAGTTTTCTTGAGAATTGGCCTTATTGATACGCGATTGATGATGTAACAAGCAGAACTCATTGCTTCAGCCCAAAAATATTTTGGTAGAGAATGCTCACATAGCATGGTCCTTGCAATCTCTACTAGGGTCCTATTCTTCCTCTCAACGACACCGTTTTGTTGAGGAGTTCTAGGACAAGAAAAGTTGTGACCAATGCCTTTGCTTTGACAAAAAATTGAAAAATTTTCATTTTGAAATTCCGTTCCGTGGTCACTACGGATTTGTTTGATCAAAAGATTTTTCTCATTTTCAACCTTTTTGACAAAAATTTTGAAATGATCAAAGGCATCATTTTTGTGGGCTAAAAACAATGTCCAAGTAAAACGTGAAAAATCATCTACAATGACAAAAGCATAAGATTTTCCTCCTAGACTAGTTGTCCTCGAGGGACCACATAAATCTAGGTGAAGTAATTCAAGGGGCATAGAAGTGGATACAAAATTTTTATTTTTGAAAGATTCCTTTGTGTGTTTACCAAGTTGACAAGCATCACAAAAAGAATCTAATTTTAAATTCAGCTTTGGCATTCCGGAAACTAGGTCAAGTTTTAAAAGTTTTTCTATGGTGCTCATCCCAACATGACCAAGTCGTCTATGCCAAAGAATGTTGTCATCAACATTTAATGTTACAAGGCTTTTTATTTTTGAAAAAGATGAAATCTTTAAATCGACCTTGTAAACATTTTCACTTCTATAACCTTTGAAACTAATGGTTTTGTCATTTGTGAGTGATACAGTGCAATCGTGTGGTGTGAATTTGACTTCATAACCCCTATCGCACAATTGACTAATGCTTAGGAGGTTATGTTTAAGCCCTTTCACAAGAAGTACATCATCAATAATAGTAAAGTTAGATATACCTATTGAGCCGATGCCTTCTATGATCCCTTTGCTGTTGTCTCCGAAGGTCACCGATCCCTTTTCTTTTGGTCGAATGGATTGTAGCAGCTTCTTTTCTCCCGTCATGTGTCGAGAGCATCCACTGTCAAGATACCAAGTGCTCGATGACTTGTCTCCCCTTTGTCCCTACAAGGTTGAGATACAGTTTGATAGTTGGTACCCGTTTCTTTGGGTCCTTTGGGGTTAGTAGTAGTTGGGGATTTGGGGATCCATTTCCAATAACTATTCTTGTTGTGTTGGTGTCTAAGTTTCTTGCATTTAGGTCTTATGTGGCCTATCTTACAACAGTAAGTGCATGTTGGTGGTGTTCTTGGTTTTGCCTTTGCGATAAGACTAGCGAAGTTGACTGATTTCTTTTCATATCCTAGACCTCCTTTGTCGAAGTTACACCTTTGCATGCTCAAGAGGTTTTCTAGTTTACCGCTACTCACATTGAACTTGTTGAAGGCTTTCTCTAAGTCTCTTAGGTTTGTCTTGAGCTTAGTGTTGTCATGCATCCTAGCTTCTAGTTCAGTTTTAAGTTGCTTATTCTCATTTCTAAGTGACTTAGCCTTATTGTACATACTAGTGTAAGCGGAGAGTAATTCATCGTAAGAGGGTACCTCATCGTCATCCGAGTCGGTCAGATGATCTTCCTTCGCCATGAAGCATAGGATAGACTCCTCTTCGTTGTCGCTGTCGCTCCACGTGGCTAGAAGGGCCTTTTTCTTGGAGGGACACTCGTTTGCATAGTGACCCTTTTGTTGACAGTTGTAGCAGGTCACTTCCTTCTCAAACTTTTTGTCTTTCTTGTTGAAGTTGGAACTCCGCATGAATCTTTTGAACTTTCTAGTGAGGAGTGCCATTTCTTCATCGTCACTATCTTCAAGTTGACTGGTCAAGGCGATCCCTTTCGCCTTTACTTTATCGTCATCTTTCTTTGTCTCCTTCCGGGTAGATACTTCAAGTTCATGGGTCTTTAGGGTCCCATGAAGTTGATCAAGGTCGTAGGATGCCGCATCTCCCTTGTTGGATTCAATGATAGCCGTGCGCTTTGCATCCCATTCCGCCGGTAATGCTCGAAGGGCTCTCCTCCACACTTGTTTAGTTGGGTAGTTCTCACCAAGTTGGGCAAGCTCATTGATGATTTGGGTGAGCCGCCGTAACATGGTGTCGATATCCTCCTTGGGTTCCATCTCAAAGGTCTCGTACTTGAGTTGGAGAAGGTCTATCTTCGTTTCTTTGACTTGATTGGTTCCCTCGTGGCAAATCTCCAATTTGTCCCAAATCTCTTTGGCGGAGGTACAAGCCGAAATTCGGTTGTATTCATTCATATCTAGAGAACAATGAAGAATATTCATAGCTTTAGCATTTTGAGAGATAAGTTTCATATCGTCCTTGGTGAAGTCATCCATTCCCTTAGGAATTTCCTTATTATCCACCGTTTTCATGGGGATATAGGGACCTTTCACCGTTATTTTCCAAAGGTCGTAATCGACGGATTGGATGTATAGAGATATTCTATTTTTCCAATATCCGTAATTAGTACCATTGAAAAGAGGGGGACGATTTGGGGATTGTCCTTGGGCATACTCGCTTGCTAGATTGGCCATTTAAAAGATTTTGAAAAACCCTGCTCTGATACCACTTGAAGAACCTAAAGGGGGGGGTGAATAGGTTCTTTTAGGCCCTTTAGCGTTTTTAAAACGAGTTTGCAGAAATTGCAAGCGGAAGACTTGAGGGACAATCACAAATGAATGCGTAAAGTAAGTGCGTAAAATAAATGCGTAGTAAAGTAAATGCGTAAAGTAAAGAGGGATAGAGATGTTTATGGAAGTTCGACGAAGAATCGTCTACGTCTCCCCTTCTCGATGAGGATCGAGGTATCACTATATCGACTTGGCTTTAGGAGCTCCAAGCTAGCTTTTACAACCACGCCTCGATGCGTCTACTTGGCCTTGAGGGCTCCAAGGATAGCCACGAACTTTACAACCCACTCGAGAGTATTACTTTCACTCTTTTTCTACAACTCTTTTGATATTACAACTCTTTTAATCAACGCACACAAGAGATAGTAGAAAGCTTTGTAAGAGACAAGAGAGAGTGGAGTGGGATAATTGAAAATGCATCCTCAAAGGCCTATTTATACTAGTCTTGGACGCCAAGGTTCGGATCTTCTGTTTATGATTCGGAACGTCCGATGTGATTGAAATCAATTTGCGTAATTCTGGAATGACTTCGGATCGTCCGTTCTTGACTTCGTAGGGTCCGAACATATGCTTCGGAGGGACCGATCCAGCTTCGTTTCTTCCGAACGGTTCTTTCAGACAGTGTATGACCAGCTTCGGAAGGTCCGAACTCAAGTTCGTACCGTCCGAACATTCCCGCGTTTCCAGAGATTTGAAATCTTCAACACTTTGTAGCGTCCGATCATGTCCTTCGTAGCGTCCGAAATCTTACTCAATCAACAGTCAGATCAATTTGTCTCCGCATTCAAGTGATTTGATTGCTTGTGTTCGGAACGTCCGATCACGTCTTCGGACCGTCCGAACTGGCTCCTCGCAGCTTCCGAACAGCTTCCACTTTGCTTCTGATCGGCACCTTTTCGGAACGTCCGAACCAACTTCGGATCTTCCGAACTTAACTTTGTTCTTAGTTTCCTGCATGCCTCAATATAAAACATTAGTACATTTTTAAGCCAAGTTTTGGTATCATCAAAACAAAAACTTTGGGATATGTTACAGCATTAAAAACATTAATCTCATCCTCGAGATTTGTATGCGTTTAAGGCGTAACACCTTCTCATCTTGCTCGGCCAACAATGCTTTGGACACAATCTCCTTGAAAGTAACAGCTTTAGACATGTTGATATCACGGCGAATCTCAGCTCTAAGGCCTCGAATGAAATGAGCGCCCTTGTCCTTGTCGTTCGAAGCAATATACGGAGCAAATAGGCAACCCTCCTCGAACTTCAGAATATACTGGCCAACATCCAAGCTCCCCTGTCGAAGTTCCAAGAACTCCGTATCCTTCCTCGCTCGAAGTGCGTCAGGGAAATACTTGTCGTAGAACAAGTCAGTGAACTCTGACCACTTCAGTGTCGCAACATCAACTCCAACTTTCGTAGCATTCCACCAAATGCGGGCAGCCTTAACCAACATGAACACTGCACAGCTAATCCTGTCTTTGTCCTCATACTGGAGATGATCGAAGATAGCTTCAAGCGCCTTGACCCACTCGACAGCAACTAGAGGATCGGTGCTACCTGCGAATTCCGGTGGATCCATTCTCTTAAAAGAAGAAAAGACGGCATCAGTGCCAACAGCCTGAGCAACTTGACCTCTCACTTGGCCTCGACCCTGTCCTGCTCCTTGCAATCGGAGCAACTGTTGAATCTGATCGCTATGCACCTTAGCCTGCTCCTTAAGCAACTTGCCGAACTCGTCGACAACTCTCGAGGAAGAACTATCCTCACCCTCTGTCGCCTTACGCTTAGGAGGCATACTCTACAATTGCTCACAAGACACCAATCAATATATATAACAATGGATAGATGCAAGAAAACATACCCGGACAGTTGAAAGTAGACGAAGTCATATGCATTGGTCCGAAGAACACCGCTCTGATACCACTAAATGTGACACCCTGACCCGATACAATTAAAATACAGCGGAATTTAAAAATTTTCTTTCAAACGGAAGGAGTTTCAAAATACATTTTATAAAAGTGTTTACAAAATAACAACATGATCATTCCAATGACATAACAAAATACAAAATATCATTAGTGTGATCATGTTACAAAATGGTACAAAATAATCATCCTTCCAATCTTCGTATGCATATGACCCCCATCCACAGTCAACGTCCCGGTCCGTCGCTCTTATCTGCATCACACGAAATAACTGAAATGAGAATAAATCTCAGCAAGTGGAACTCTTACATAGCAATGATACATAGTATACACTGTAAAACATGGCTTTTAAATCATAAATACCATCGACTCTGAAACATGAATAACGTAGCAATAACTGTAGCAATAGCAATGGCAATAGATAGCAAAACGATGGTATTTCTCTTTTCTATGGTTGGATTGATATCAATAGTATCTGTGACTGTGGTTGCCAATATCCCATCGATATAAATCGATAACTATGAGGGGATAAAAGCCTATGGTCGATGATCATCTAATTGCATGCAATGCTATGGCTATGATTAATCAATCCAATAAAACATTTGAATTCTCAATAGCATTTAAGGCCGTCGTTTCGCAATCTCATAATATCTCTTGTATTCCCTTTTTAACAATAGTGAGACATCAATGCCTCCAATAGATAATCAATGAAATCAATACATAACAATGGATCAATGGAAGGGAATAACACTTTGAAACCTTTAAAACACAATACATATAATATCATGTGAGCAAAAAGGATGAAATTCCACTTACAAACCAATAGAACACCTCCAACTATACTCTTGGTACACCACCTACAACAATAATCCATAAATAACACCAATATCAAGACTAAATCCAAGAGTCCATGCTAAATAATCCATAGAACCATCAAAACATCAAATCCAAAATAACCCTTAACTCGAAACCTCATTAGAATCGCACTAAAAACTTACCTAAGCTTCCTTATACCACGGAGAACGTTGATCTCAAGTCGGAAATCCAAATAACTCCAAGAATCAAAGGTAGGAAGCTAAAGAAATGGATGAAAACCCTTGCCAATGGAGGGAAATCTCGAATGGAAGGGAAAGAAATGGATAAGGTATGGCCAACAACTCCCAAAAAGTAGCTAAATATCTCGCCCATACTTACACCGCGGGTGCGCCAACACAAGGACCGCGGGTGCGCTAAGCTCACGGCAACCAAAATAAATCCCATGCACGAACACCGCGGGTGCGGTGCTACAATTACCGCGGGTGCGGTCTCACCGCGGGTGCGGTCCTTGCACTGCCGCGGGTGCGGTGATACCACGGCCCTCCAAATCCAAAATCATGAATAGTACACCGCGGGGGCACTCATCTAAGAGCGCGGGTGCACTCTACTCACGGCAATGAACAGTAACAAAACAACTAAATATCGATTCGAAACGCTGAAACGAACAATCAACACCAACTAACACCTCAAATAAATAATAACCAATAATACTATAGCCCAAAACACAACTATAATCATCTAATCACAAAACCCAATTAACACAATAAAGCTTAAACCGTACCGTACACCGGGCTCGGCTATTACAGGTACATTGATAGAATATATCTACACATTGTCATTTCAGACTAAACTTGACAGAGTTGACATACTGATCTCGAGACTTTGACACCGACTGTTCAACAAGAAAGGTATAAGTCATGTTTTGTTTGGGGAGATGTGACTCAATTAAGATATTATTTGAGTTTCCCAACCAAAATCACATACTAGTATTATTAGATATATTGTAACATGTTTATGAATTGTGTATAGCATTATATTCAATCTTTTAACATGTTTATGCTTTGATTTCAGAATTGTATTCAAGCATGTATGATCAGTGTGATATTCAGACATGAATATGATTATACTTTGTTTACATATTGATATTCATTGCATATAAGATAGGAGAGTCTTTGACAGGCATTGTCAAATAGCTAGACGTTTCGGTGTATCTCAGCATAGGAGTAGGCATTACTCTTATTGCCGCCGTTGATACAGCTCAGACCGAAGTCTAGGAATGAGACGTACATTACCCCGATTGGAGGGTAGGTAGTGACGTCTTATTCACACCGGGATCCCTAGAGTTCTAGTCGAGTCGAGTCCAGACATGGTTTGATTCGCATTGCATTGCATGTGCATGTGATGTCATTCATGTTAGCATGTTTCATGTTTAATTGATTATATGCATGTATACATGTTTATACTGGGATTTGTTCTCACCGGTTTTCCGGCTGTTGTTATGTCTGTATGTGTGCATAACAACAGGTGGGGCAGGATCTGGGTCACACAGAGGATGAGAGATGGACATAGCGTGGTGATCTCGGGCATAGCAGAAGAACTAGTAGTTGTACTTTTGGCATGTACTGTATTTAATTACTAGTTGTCGAATATGGTTTGGAACCAGACATATTGGTATCTTATGTTATAGATTATGTTGTTGAATAACATAGAGACTTCTTATGTTAGCTTTCATTTGAGTTAATGTAAAAGCAAAAATTTGACCCACTTTTTATATTAATGATCCGTTTTAATCCCAAAGAAAAGAATTAGAGCCCGGGTCCCCACAACAGGTGGTATCAGAGCCATAGGTTCTATAGATTGAGATAGAATAGAATGAGCGGGGTAGATCGAGTCTTCTTCCTTGCTCTATGATGTGCTAGCATGTTTATTGCTTTACTTGTTACATGTTGTTTGTTATTTGATTTATTACAGCATGTATTGGTTAAGACTGAATCAGAACCGATTCTAGATCAGAGGTAACTGACTAGAGGAGGGCTGAGACAGTTGTATATCTTGTATTCTAATCAGTTGGATTATTAGATACATGCCTCCTAGAAGAGCAGCTGTTCCTTTACGACCACCAGCGCCAGAGCAGGGTAGCACATCCAGAGATACGATGGACGTCACTGCTACGCCCATGGAGACTCTGTTAAAACAATTCCAGTCATTCCGACCCCCGACTTTAAAGGGTACAGAAAATGCAATTGAATGTGAAAGCTGGTTGGAGGATATCGAAATGTTATTCGAGTCTCTGGAATATAGTGACGAGAAACGAGTGAAACTCGTTGGCCATCAACTGCAAGATGTGGCTAAGTATTGGTGGGTGAATATAAGGAGAGCACTAGAACAGCGTGGCACCGAGGTTACCTGGAAAGCATTCAAGACGGAGTTCTATCAGCGATTCTTCCCTGTATCCTATCGCAAAGATAAAGGCGCTGAATTTGCAAACCTGAGGCAAGGGCAATTGAACATTGAAGAGTACGTTGCTAAATTTTCTTCCTTGCTTCGCTTTGCACCTCACGTTTCAGGCAATGATGAGGCCATGGCAGATCAGTTTATAAACGGCTTAAATCCTGATGTCTTTACATTGGTCAATACTGGGAGACCCAATAATTTCGCTGAAGCATTAAACCGTGCCAAAGGAGCAGAAGCAGGATTGCTTAGGCAACGGAGTGTTCCGTATGTTGCTCCGAGTCAAAGACCGCCACTACCTCCAGCACAACATCCTCCTCGACTCGAAAGTGGTGGTAGCAGTAGTGGACGCAAAGAGCAGTTGAAAGCGAAGGGTAAACAGTTTAAGAGGGCAGGGAGCAGTTCTTCGAGCTCCAGCGGGTCAAGACAGAGAGGTTTTGGCCAGAGTCTAGAGGTGGCAAGTGGATATTGCAGTACTTGTGGAGGAGGTAAGCATGCCACAGAACAATGTCAAGGTGTAGTGGGCAGGTGTAACGTATGCAAACAACAGGGGCATTATGCCAAGGTCTGTCCTCAGAGAAGTGGTGCATCGAGATTCCAGGCTGCAGGATCGTCTGCCTCCGTGACTCAGCCTGAGAGGCAAGCTTCATCTGTTCACTCATTTCAGCCTCCACCAGCACAGACCCAGCCTCGAGCCAGAGGTGGCCAGCAAGGGAGTCAGCCTCAGAGACAACAGGCTCAGGTGTTTGCCTTGACTGAAGAGCAAGCACAGGATGCCCCAGATGATGTCATTGCAGGTAACTGTGTCCTTTGCGGTTATCCTGCTTATATATTGATAGATACGGGTGCATCGCATACATTCATATCAGAACGATTTGCATTATTGCATTCTCTGCCTGTTGAGTCGTTACTAGATGTCGTGTCTATTACTTCTCCGTTGGGAAGTGGATTGATATCTGTAACTACGGTTAGACATTGCATTCTACAGTTTGAAGGGCATGAGATTAACCTAGATTGTATAGTGTTGGGTCTAGCTGATTTTGATTGTATAGTCGGTATTGACATGCTAACAAAGTACAGAGCTACCGTGGATTGTTTCCACAAGATTGTCAGATTCAGACCCGAGATGACAGACGAGTGGAAATTCTACGGGAAGTGTTCCAGATCTCGGATTCCCTTGATTTCGGCTCTTACTATGAACAGATTGATACAGAAAGGAGCAGATGGTTTCTTTATTTATGCTGTAGATATGCAGAAGTCGAGCCCGGCATTGGCAGATCTGCCAGTAGTACGGGAATTTCCAGATATTTTTCCAGATGAAATCCCAGGATTACCTCCGGTTCGAGAGGTAGATTTCAGTATTGATCTTACACCAGGTAACGTCCCTATTTCGAGAGCTCCATATAGGATGGCACCCATCGAACTCAAAGAACTGAAAGCACAGTTAGAAGATCTTCTGGCCAAGGGATATATCAGACCTAGTGTATCTCCTTGGGGCGCTCCGGTGCTGTTCGTGCGAAAGAAAGATGGATCGATGCGACTGTGTATCGATTACAGGCAGTTGAATAAGGCGACGATAAAGAATAAGTATCCTTTGCCTAGGATTGATGATCTATTTGATCAGTTGCAGGGATCCTCTGTGTATTCTAAGATTGACTTGCGATCCGGATATCACCAGCTCAGAGTTCGAGATGTAGATATACCGAAAACAGCATTTCGAACCAGGTATGGGCATTACGAATTTATTGTTATGCCTTTTGGTTTAACAAATGCTCCGGCGGTATTTATGGGATTGATGAACCAAGTGTTTCAGAAATATTTGGATGAATTTGTTATTGTTTTCATCGATGATATTTTGGTGTATTCGAAGAACAGAAATGAGCATGCAGAGCATCTCAGAATTGTTTTACAGACGTTGAGAAACGAGCGACTGTATGCTAAATTGTCAAAGTGTGAGTTTTGGTTGAATCGAGTTGTCTTCTTAGGGCATATCATTTCTGGAGATGGTATTTCTGTTGATCCGAGTAAAGTGGAAGCTGTGATCAGTTGGTCGAGACCGACTTCTGTACCCGAAATACGCAGTTTCATGGGCTTAGCCGGATACTACAGAAGATTTATCAAAGATTTCTCCAGTATTGCCAAGCCAATAACTCAATTGACGCAAAAGAATGCACCATTTGTTTGGTCAGAGGAGTGCGAGTCTAGCTTCCTAGAACTGAAGAAAAGGCTAACTAGTGCTCCAGTGTTGACGATACCTTCAGGTACGGGTGATTTCGTTGTATATTGTGATGCTTCTCATAGAGGTTTGGGATGTGTTCTTATGCAACGCGGCCATGTGATCGCATACGCCTCGAGACAATTGAAGCCACATGAAGTTCGATACCCCATTCATGATCTGGAATTGGCGGCTATCGTATTTGCATTAAAGATTTGGCGTCATTATCTCTACGGCAAGAAATTTGAGATCTTTTCCGATCACAAGAGCCTAAAGTACCTATTCTCTCAATCAGAACTGAACATGAGGCAGCGTAGATGGCTAGATCTTCTGAAAGATTTTGACTGTGAAATCAAATATTATCCAGGGAAGTCAAATGCAGCAGCAGATGCCTTGAGTCGAAAGGTATGTGTCTTGTCCTTATCAACGATAGGTGTTACAAAGTTAGTTGAAAATTGATGTACATCTGGATTAGAATTTGATACAGATAGTAAGCCACTACGACTTTTTACAATCCAAGTTGAGCCCAATTTGATTATGAGGATCAAGGAAGCACAAAGAACCGATCAGAATGTGCAAAAATCGATCCAAATGGTCAGATCAGGGCATGTATCAGAATATCAGGTACGAGATCATGTGTTGTACGTGAATAACCGTCTAGTTGTGCCAGATGTTGCAGAATTGAGACAGCAGATTCTGACAGAGGCACATTGTAGTCGGTTCAGCATTCATCCGAGTGGCAGGAAGATGTACAACGACTTGAAGACACAGTTCTGGTGGAAGCAAATGAAGTCAGACATTGCCGAATTTGTGTCTAAATGCTTGAACTGCCAACAGGTGAAGGCCGAGAGGAAGAAGCCCAGAGGATTACTTCAGAGTTTGTCTATTCCTGAATGGAAATGAGATCACATTTCCATGGATTTTGTGACGAAGTTACCACGATCATCCAGAGGCTGCGATGCGATTTGGGTTATTATTGACAGATTGACCAAATCTGCTTGTTTCATTCCATACAGAATGACGTATAGACAAGATCAGATGGCGGAGATTTATATTCGAAAGGTAGTCAGATTACATGGAGTGCCGAAGTCTATCGTATCAGATCGGGATCCACGATTCACTTCTCACTTCTGGCACAGTTTACAGCAGGCTTTGGGTACGACATTACACCTAAGTACTGCTTATCATCCTCAGACAGACGGACAGTCAGAACGGACTATCCAGACATTAGAGGATATGTTGAGAGCCGTAGTGCTAGATTTTGGCACTAGTTGGCAAGATTCTCTACCTCTTTGCGAATTTTCTTACAATAATAGCTATCAGACCAGCATCGAGATGGCACCGTTTGAAGCTTTATATGGCAAGAAGTGCAGATCTCCGCTATATTGGGATGATATCTCAGAAGTACCAGAACTTGGGCCAGATATGATTCGTGACATGACTGAGAAGGTGAAAGTTATTCAGAAAAGAATGAAGACAGCACAGGATAGGCAAGCTAAATACGCCAATATCAGACGTAGACCGTTGGTATTTGAACGAGGAGATAGAGTGTTCTTGAAAATTTCCCCCTTCAGAGGCGTTGTCAGATTTGGCAAGCGTGGAAAGTTATCTCCTAGATACGTCGGTCCTTACGAGATTCTAGAGAAGATTGGCGATCGAGCATATCGACTGGCTCTTCCTCCTTCTCTATCTGGGATACATGACGTCTTTCATGTATCAATGTTGCGAAGATATATGCCAGATGTTTCTCATGTCATTCAACCTGACGAAGCTGAACTTGATCAGACTTTGAGCTACGTGGAACAACCGATACAGATCCTTGATCGGAAAGAAAAGAAGCTCAGAACGAAGAATATTCCACTTGTGAAATTTCAGTGGAGTCGTCATGGTATCGAGGAAGCGACTTGGGAGACAGAGGCAGGCATGAGACAGAAACACCCCGAACTATTTCGATGATGTAAGTAATTCTTCAGTATTGACTATATTACTTGTCATGGATATTTGATAATTTACCTGCGAGTTCGAGGACGAACTTATATCTCAGAGGGGGAGAAATGTAATGCCCAAGATTTTATAACACGTTAGTTTGAGATTATCGATGTTGAGTAGATATGAATGCAACCAGATCATTTTGAGATTTAAAATTTAAATATGTAAACTGTTGGGCGAAAGTGACTCGCCCGGGTGGACATTTTTGACCGCCCGAGCGAGAGTGCCTCGGAGATGAGGGCCGGGAGTCACTCGCCCGGGCGGATGTTTTTGACCGCCCGAGCGAGGCTGCTGGAATGGGCGAGGGTCGAGAATTACTCGCCCGGGCGGCAACTTTTGACCGCCCGAGCGAGAGCCGTGTACATCCAAGGATGAGCCATGTGTTCTTAGACATGCAAAGTATATATAATGTGTCTTCAATTCATTCCTTTTCACTCCAGCACTTGACCGAGAGCTCCAGAGCAATACAAGTTCCTTCATGCTTTTAAATGGTGGTTGTGCAAGATTTTATCAACCTGTTTTTAAACCGAGCTTAGATTTGTAATCCTTGTGCTACTAGTTTCAAAGTAATGTAAGTTTCATGTAATTCCAGCATGTTTTGATATTTATGTGTTGGGTAAATGATGAATTGAACTATATATTATGTTCTTGAGATAATAGATATTGTAGAATCGCAAACGGATCACAGAACGGAAGTCATATGCTATAGTTTCGATTTCCAGCATGTTTATTGAGTTGAGATGGGATATTTCAGTGTGAGACTTTGTATTTTGAGGAGATTAGGAATTGTTGATATTGAGTTTAGTGTTGTTGAATTATCGGTATTGAAGAAATACGTCGTTATGCCGTCAATTTATACTGAGACCGATAATTGAATTGTACAAGATTTGTTGAGTGGTACATTGATAGAATATATCTACACATTGTCATTTCAGACTAAACTTGACAGAGTTGACATACTGATCTCGAGACTTTGACACCGACTGTTCAACAAGAAAGGTATAAGTCATGTTTTGTTTGGGGAGATGTGACTCAATTAAGATATTATTTGAGTTTCCCAACCAAAATCACATACTAGTATTATTAGATATATTGTAACATGTTTATGAATTGTGTATAGCATTATATTCAATCTTTTAACATGTTTATGCTTTGATTTCAGAATTGTATTCAAGCATGTATGATCAGTGTGATATTCAGACATGAATATGATTATACTTTGTTTACATATTGATATTCATTGCATATAAGATAGGAGAGTCTTTGACAGGCATTGTCAAATAGCTAGACGTTTCGGTGTATCTCAGCATAGGAGTAGGCATTACTCTTATTGCCGCCGTTGATACAGCTCAGACCGAAGTCTAGGAATGAGACGTACATTACCCCGATTGGAGGGTAGGTAGTGACGTCTTATTCACACCGGGATCCCTAGAGTTCTAGTCGAGTCGAGTCCAGACATGGTTTGATTCGCATTGCATTGCATGTGCATATGATGTCATTCATGTTAGCATGTTTCATGTTTAATTGATTATATGCATGTATACATGTTTATACTGGGATTTGTTCTCACCGGTTTTCCGGCTGTTGTTATGTCTGTATGTGTGCATAACAACAGGTGGGGCAGGATCTGGGTCACACAGAGGATGAGAGATGGACATAGCGTGGTGATCTCGGGCATAGCAGAAGAACTAGTAGTTGTACTTTTGGCATGTACTGTATTTAATTACTAGTTGTCGAATATGGTTTGGAACCAGACATATTGGTATCTTATGTTATAGATTATGTTGTTGAATAACATAGAGACTTCTTATGTTAGCTTTCATTTGAGTTAATGTAAAAGCAAAAATTTGACCCACTTTTTATATTAATGATCCGTTTTAATCCCAAAGAAAAGAATTAGAGCCCGGGTCCCCACAACAGGTGGTATCAGAGCCATAGGTTCTATAGATTGAGATAGAATAGAATGAGCGGGGTAGATCGAGTCTTCTTCCTTGCTCTATGATGTGCTAGCATGTTTATTGCTTTACTTGTTACATGCCTCCTAGAAGAGCAGCTGTTCCTTTACGACCACCAGCGCCAGAGCAGGGTAGCACATCCGGAGATACGATGGACGTCACTGCTACGCCCATGGAGACTCTGTTAAAACAATTCCAGTCATTCCGACCCCCGACTTTAAAGGGTACAGAAAATGCAATTGAATGTGAAAGCTGGTTGGAGGATATCGAAATGTTATTCGAGTCTCTGGAATATAGTGACGAGAAACGAGTGAAACTCGTTGGCCATCAACTGCAAGATGTGGCTAAGTATTGGTGGGTGAATATAAGGAGAGCACTAGAACAGCGTGGCACCGAGGTTACCTGGAAAGCATTCAAGACGGAGTTCTATCAGCGATTCTTCCCTGTATCCTATCGCAAAGATAAAGGCGCTGAATTTGCAAACCTGAGGCAAGGGCAATTGAACATTGAAGAGTACGTTGCTAAATTTTCTTCCTTGCTTCGCTTTGCACCTCACGTTTCAGGCAATGATGAGGCCATGGCAGATCAGTTTATAAACGGCTTAAATCCTGATGTCTTTACATTGGTCAATACTGGGAGACCCAATAATTTCGCTGAAGCATTAAACCGTGCCAAAGGAGCAGAAGCAGGATTGCTTAGGCAACGGAGTGTTCCGTATGTTGCTCCGAGTCCAAGACCGCCACTACCTCCAGCACAACATCCTCCTCGACTCGAAAGTGGTGGTAGCAGTAGTGGACGCAAAGAGCAGTTGAAACCGAAGGGTAAACAGTTTAAGAGGGCAGGGAGCAGTTCTTCGAGCTCCAGCGGGTCAAGACAGAGAGGTTTTGGCCAGAGTCTAGAGGTGGCAAGTGGATATTGCAGTACTTGTGGAGGTAAGCATGCCACAGAACAATGTCAAGGTGTAGTGGGCAGGTGTAACGTATGCAAACAACAGGGGCATTATGCCAAGGTCTGTCCTCAGAGAAGTGGTGCATCGAGATTCCAGGCTGCAGGATCGTCTGCCTCCGTGACTCAGCCTGAGAGGCAAGCTTCATCTGTTCACTCATTTCAGCCGCCACCAGCACAGACCCAGCCTCGAGCCAGAGGTGGCCAGCAAGGGAGTCAGCCTCAGAGACAACAGGCTCAGGTGTTTGCCTTGACTGAAGAGCAAGCACAGGATGTCCCAGATGATGTCATTGCAGGTAACTGTGTCCTTTGCGGTTATCCTGCTTATATATTGATAGATACGGGTGCATCGCATACATTCATATCAGAACGATTTGCATTATTGCATTCTCTGCCTGTTGAGTCGTTACTAGATGTCGTGTCTATTACTTCTCCGTTGGGAAGTGGATTGATATCTGTAACTACGGTTAGACATTGCATTCTACAGTTTGAAGGGCATGAGATTAACCTAGATTGTATAGTGTTGGGTCTAGCTGATTTTGATTGTATAGTCGGTATTGACATGCTAACAAAGTACAGAGCTACCGTGGATTGTTTCCACAAGATTGTCAGATTCAGACCCGAGATGACAGACGAGTGGAAATTCTACGGGAAGTGTTCCAGATCTCGGATTCCCTTGATTTCGGCTCTTACTATGAACAGATTGATACAGAAAGGAGCAGATGGTTTCTTTATTTATGCTGTAGATATGCAGAAGTCGAGCCCGGCATTGGCAGATCTGCCAGTAGTACGGGAATTTCCAGATATTTTTCCAGATGAAATCCCAGGATTACCTCCGGTTCGAGAGGTAGATTTCAGTATTGATCTTACACCAGGTAACGTCCCTATTTCGAGAGCTCCATATAGGATGGCACCCATCGAACTCAAAGAACTGAAAGCACAGTTAGAAGATCTTCTGGCCAAGGGATATATCAGACCTAGTGTATCTCCTTGGGGCGCTCCGGTGCTGTTCGTGCGAAAGAAAGATGGATCGATGCGACTGTGTATCGATTACAGGCAGTTGAATAAGGCGACGATAAAGAATAAGTATCCTTTGCCTAGGATTGATGATCTATTTGATCAGTTGCAGGGATCCTCTGTGTATTCTAAGATTGACTTGCGATCCGGATATCACCAGCTCAGAGTTCGAGATGTAGATATACCGAAAACAGCATTTCGAACCAGGTATGGGCATTACGAATTTATTGTTATGCCTTTTGGTTTAACAAATGCTCCGGCGGTATTTATGGGATTGATGAACCAAGTGTTTCAGAAATATTTGGATGAATTTGTTATTGTTTTCATCGATGATATTTTGGTGTATTCGAAGAACAGAAATGAGCATGCAGAGCATCTCAGAATTGTTTTACAGACGTTGAGAAACGAGCGACTGTATGCTAAATTGTCAAAGTGTGTGTTTTGGTTGAATCGAGTTGTCTTCTTAGGGCATATCATTTCTGGAGATGGTATTTCTGTTGATCCGAGTAAAGTGGAAGCTGTGATCAGTTGGTCGAGACCGACTTCTGTACCCGAAATACGCAGTTTCATGGGCTTAGCCGGATACTACAGAAGATTTATCAAAGATTTCTCCAGTATTGCCAAGCCAATAACTCAATTGACGCAAAAGAATGCACCATTTGTTTGGTCAGAGGAGTGCGAGTCTAGCTTCCTAGAACTGAAGAAAAGGCTAACTAGTGCTCCAGTGTTGACGATACCTTCAGGTACGGGTGATTTCGTTGTATATTGTGATGCTTCTCATAGAGGTTTGGGATGTGTTCTTATGCAACGCGGCCATGTGATCGCATACGCCTCGAGACAATTGAAGCCACATGAAGTTCGATACCCCATTCATGATCTGGAATTGGCGACTATCGTATTTGCATTAAAGATTTGGCGTCATTATCTCTACGGCAAGAAATTTGAGATCTTTTCCGATCACAAGAGCCTAAAGTACCTATTCTCTCAATCAGAACTGAACATGAGGCAGCGTAGATGGCTAGATCTTCTGAAAGATTTTGACTGTGAAATCAAATATTATCCAGGGAAGTCAAATGCAGCAGCAGATGCCTTGAGTCGAAAGGTATGTGTCTTGTCCTTATCAACGATAGGTGTTACAAAGTTAGTTGAAAATTGCTGTACATCTGGATTAGAATTTGATACAGATAGTAAGCCACTACGACTTTTTACAATCCAAGTTGAGCCCAATTTGATTATGAGGATCAAGGAAGCACAAAGAACCGATCAGAATGTGCAAAAATCGATCCAAATGGTCAGATCAGGGCATGTATCAGAATATCAGGTACGAGATCATGTGTTGTACGTGAATAACCGTCTAGTTGTGCCAGATGTTGCAGAATTGAGACAGCAGATTCTGACAGAGGCACATTGTAGTCGGTTCAGCATTCATCCGAGTGGCAGGAAGATGTACAACGACTTGAAGACACAGTTCTGGTGGAAGCAAATGAAGTCAGACATTGCCGAATTTGTGTCTAAATGCTTGAACTGCCAACAGGTGAAGGCCGAGAGGAAGAAGCCCGGAGGATTACTTCAGAGTTTGTCTATTCCTGAATGGAAATGAGATCACATTTCCATGGATTTTGTGACGAAGTTACCACGATCATCCAGAGGCTGCGATGCGATTTGGGTTATTATTGACAGATTGACCAAATCTGCTTGTTTCATTCCATACAGAATGACGTATAGACAAGATCAGATGGCGGAGATTTATATTCGAAAGGTAGTCAGATTACATGGAGTGCCGAAGTCTATCGTATCAGATCGGGATCCACGATTCACTTCTCACTTCTGGCACAGTTTACAGCAGGCTTTGGGTACGACATTACACCTAAGTACTGCTTATCATCCTCAGACAGACGGACAGTCAGAACGGACTATCCAGACATTAGAGGATATGTTGAGAGCCGTAGTGCTAGATTTTGGAACTAGTTGGCAAGATTCTCTACCTCTTTGCGAATTTTCTTACAATAATAGCTATCAGACCAGCATCGAGATGGCACCGTTTGAAGCTTTATATGGCAAGAAGTGCAGATCTCCGCTATATTGGGATGATATCTCAGAAGTACCAGAACTTGGGCCAGATATGATTCGTGACATGACTGAGAAGGTGAAAGTTATTCAGAAAAGAATGAAGACAGCACAGGATAGGCAAGCTAAATACGCCAATATCAGACGTAGACCGTTGGTATTTGAACGAGGAGATAGAGTGTTCTTGAAAATTTCCCCCTTCAGAGGCGTTGTCAGATTTGGCAAGCGTGGAAAGTTATCTCCTAGATACGTCGGTCCTTACGAGATTCTAGAGAAGATTGGCGATCGAGCATATCGACTGGCTCTTCCTCCTTCTCTATCTGGGATACATGACGTCTTTCATGTATCAATGTTGCGAAGATATATGCCAGATGTTTCTCATGTCATTCAACTTGACGAAGCTGAACTTGATCAGACTTTGAGCTACGTGGAACAACCGATACAGATCCTTGATCGGAAAGAAAAGAAGCTCAGAACGAAGAATATTCCACTTGTGAAATTTCAGTGGAGTCGTCATGGTATCGAGGAAGCGACTTGGGAGACAGAGGCAGGCATGAGACAGAAACACCCCGAACTATTTCGATGATGTAAGTAATTCTTCAGTATTGACTATATTACTTGTCATGGATATTTGATAATTTACCTGCGAGTTCGAGGACGAACTTATATCTCAGAGGGGGAGAAATGTAATGCCCAAGATTTTATAACACGTTAGTTTGAGATTATCGATGTTGAGTAGATATGAATGCAACCAGATCATTTTGAGATTTAAAATTTAAATATGTAAACTGTTGGGCGAAAGTGACTCGCCCGGGTGGACATTTTTGACCGCCCGAGCGAGAGTGCCTCGGAGATGAGGGCCGGGAGTCACTCGCCCGGGCGGATGTTTTCGACCGCCCGAGCGAGGCTGCTGGAATGGGCGAGGGTCGAGAATTACTCGCCCGGGCGGCAACTTTTGACCGCCCGAGCGAGTGCCGTGTACACCCAAGGATGAGCCATGTGTTCTTAGACATGCAAAGTATATATAATGTGTCTTCAATTCATTCCTTTTCACTCCAGCACTTGACCGAGAGCTCCAGAGCAATACAAGTTCCTTCATGCTTTTAAATGGTGGTTGTGCAAGATTTTATCAACCGATTTTTAAACCGAGCTTAGATTTGTAATCCTTGTGCTACTAGTTTCAAAGTAATGTAAGTTTCATGTAATTCCAGCATGTTTTGATATTTATGTGTTGGGTAAATGATGAATTGAACTATATATTATGTTCTTGAGATAATAGATATTGTAGAATCGCAAACGGATCACAGAACGGAAGTCATATGCTATAGTTTCGATTTCCAGCATGTTTATTGAGTTGAGATGGGATATTTCAGTGTGAGACTTTGTATTTTGAGGAGATTAGGAATTGTTGATATTGAGTTTAGTGTTGTTGAATTATCGGTATTGAAGAAATACGTCGTTATGCCGTCAATTTATACTGAGACCGATAATTGAATTGTACAAGATTTGTTGAGTGGTACATTGATAGAATATATCTACACATTGTCATTTCAGACTAAACTTGACAGAGTTGACATACTGATCTCGAGACTTTGACACCGACTGTTCAACAAGAAAGGTATAAGTCATGTTTTGTTTGGGGAGATGTAACTCAATTAAGATATTATTTGAGTTTCCCAACCAAAATCACATACTAGTATTATTAGATATATTGTAACATGTTTATGAATTGTGTATAGCATTATATTCAATCTTTTAACATGTTTATGCTTTGATTTCAGAATTGTATTCAAGCATGTATGATCAGTGTGATATTCAGACATGAATATGATTATACTTTGTTTACATATTGATATTCATTGCATATAAGATAGGAGAGTCTTTGACAGGCATTGTCAAATAGCTAGAC
Organism: Primulina eburnea; assembly: GCF_022965805.1. Lineage (NCBI taxonomy): Eukaryota > Viridiplantae > Streptophyta > Magnoliopsida > Lamiales > Gesneriaceae > Primulina > Primulina eburnea. Next base: position 47,286 of record NW_027330577.1, read on the forward strand.
GTTTTGGTGTATCTCAGCATAGGAGTAGGCATTACTCTTATTGCCGCCGTTGATACAGCTCAGACCGAAGTCTAGGAATGAGACGTACATTACCCCGATTGGAGGGTAGGTAGTGACGTCTTATTCACACCGGGATCCCTAGAGTTCTAGTCGAGTCGAGTCCAGACATGGTTTGATTCGCATTGCTTTGCATGTGCATATGATGTCATTCATGTTAGCATGTTTCATGTTTAATTGATTATATGCATGTATACATGTTTATACTGGGATTTGTTCTCACCGGTTTTCCGGCTGTTGTTATGTCTGTATGTGTGCATAACAACAGGTGGGGCAGGATCTGGGTCACACAGAGGATGAGAGATGGACATAGCGTGGTGATCTCGGGCATAGCAGAAGAACTAGTAGTTGTACTTTTGGCATGTACTGTATTTAATTACTAGTTGTCGAATATGGTTTGGAACCAGACATATTGGTATCTTATGTTATAGATTATGTTGTTGAATAACATAGAGACTTCTTATGTTAGCTTTCATTTGAGTTAATGTAAAAGCAAAAATTTGACCCACTTTTTATATTAATGATCCGTTTTAATCCCAAAGAAAAGAATTAGAGCCCGGGTCCCCACAAGTTGTCAGTAGAACTTTGGGAACACTTTTCCGTGCTATTCTTAAAAGAACTTGGATTGACATTTCTATGGACTTTATTTTGGGGTTGCCTAGGACTAAGAAGGGGAGGGATTCTATTTTTGTTGTTGTGGATAGATTCTCTAAGATGGCACATTTTATAGCTTGTCATAAAACCGATGATGCTTCAAACATTGCGGATATGTTCTTTAGAGAAGTCGTTAGGTTGCATGGCGTGCCTAGGACTATTGTTTCTGATCGCGATGTTAAATTCTTGAGTTACTTTTGGAAGACTTTATTGGCTAAACTTGGCACAAAATTGTTGTTTTCTACTACTTGTCATCCTCAAACGGATGGACAAACTGAAGTTGTCAATAAAACTTTGAGAACACTTTTGCGTGCTATTCTTAAAAAGAATTTGGATTGACATTTCTATGGACTTTATTTTGGGGTGGCCTAGGACTAAGAAGGGGAGGGATTCTATTTTTGTTGTTGTGGATAGATTCTCTAAGATGGCACATTTTATAGCTTGTCATAAAACCGATGATGCTTCAAACATTGCGGATATGTTCTTTAGAGAAGTCGTTAAGTTGCATGGCGTGCCTAGGACTATTGTTTCTGATCGCGATGTTAAATTCTTGAGTTACTTTTGGAAGACTTTATGGGCTAAACTTGGCACAAAATTGTTGTTTTCTACTACTTGTCATCCTCAAACGGATGGACAAACTTAAGTTGTCAATAGAACTTTGGGAACACCTTTGCGTGCTATTCTTAAAAAGAACTTGGATTGATATTTCTATGGACTTTATTTTGGGGTCGCCTAAGACAAAGAAGGGGAGGGATTCTATTTTTGTTGTTGTGGATAGATTCGCTAAGATGGCACATTTTATAGCTTGTCATAAAACCGATGATGCTTCAAACATTGCAGATTTGTTCTTTAGAGAAGTCGTTAGGTTGCATGGCATGTCTAGGACTATTGTTTCTGGTCGCGAGGTTAAATTCTTTAGTTACTATTGGAAGACTTTATGGGCTAAACTTGGCACAAAATTGTTGTTTTCTACTTCTTGTCATCCTCAAACAGATGGACAAACTTAAGTTGTCAGTAGGACTTTGGGAACACCTTTGGGTGCTATTCTTAAAAAGAACTTGGATTGACATTTCTATGGACTTTATTTTGGGGTCGCCTAAGACAAAGAAGGGGAGGGATTCTATTTTTGTTGTTGTGGATAGATTCTCTAAGATGACACATTTTATAGCTTGTCATAAAACCGATGATGCTTCAAACATTGCAGATTTTCTAAGGCCCGAGAATTTGAGTACCGTAATCTGAAATGATTTTGGGTATGATTACCGTAATTTGGAAGTAATCTGGAAATGATTTATTAATTAATTACGGTAAATATAGACGGAACGGATCGGACCAAAACACATGAGAAAGGTGTAGAGTGTGTGTGCAAAGAAAGAAGGGCGCACATGCGCGTTGAGGTGCGCGAGCTGTGCGCGAGCAAGACCGAACCCTTCGCGCATATGCGCGACTTTACTGCGCGCATATGCGCGGCACGTACAGTGGCTCGGGCGCATATGCGCGGGAGAGTAACGCGCATATGCGCGGCGATACCAGAACCGAGAATTTGAGCACCGTAATCTGAAATGATTTTGGGTATGATTACCGTAATTTGGAAGTAATCTGGAAATGATTTATTAATTAATTACGGTAAATATAGACGGAACGGATCGGACCAAAACACATGAGAAAGGTGTAGAGTGTGTGTGCAAAGAAAGAAGGGCGCACATGCGCGTTGAGGTGCGCGAGCTGTGCGCGAGCAAGACCGAACCCTTCGTGCATATGCGCGACTTTACTGCGCGCATATGCGCGGCACGTACAGTGGCTCGGGCGCATATGCGCGGGAGAGTAACGCGCATATGCGCGGCGATACCAGAACCTTGGGCGCATATGCGCCGAGACAATGCGCCCATATGCGCCGGCATGCAAAACGGGGTGGTGCCATTTGGCCTCATCGTGCGACGTGTATATATATATATATATATACATACAAACGTAAATAATCAGAAGGAAAGGAACAGAAGAAATCGAGGAAAGGGTTTGGGAAAGGAGTGGAAAATCCTTACGCCTTTTGTGAGAAATCCGTCCGTCTGATTTTAAATCCGACTTCAGTACCGAGTTCCTATCAACGTAGGCTACGACTGGACGTAAGTTTTGCTACGTTTTGACATGTTTTGAAATTAGACTATTGTCAGAATTGAATAGGATTCATATATGATGTTCTTGTCATGTTAGACATCATAGAATTGAAGTCAGATTAAAGAACGGATTGGTTATGTAATTGTTATGATTTTCGGAGTCGATGTGACTGAGAATTCATATCAGATATGTATTGTTATTGAGATTATGACTGGTATCGATATTGATTATGAGTTCTGATATTATATCTGTGATGTTTGGACTGATGGGGTTATCCAGACAGTATTGTTATGCCGTCGAAACATCAGTTGGTTGATATTGATCAGATTCGGTATTGATTTAGATTGGATTGTGATACCGTATGTCGATTGACATTAATCAGATTATGTGTTTTGATTTGAGTATTAATCTGAACAGGTATTGAATTGAATTGTGTATTGATATTATACCTGTGGGGACCCGGACGCTAATCAAGTACTTAATCATGTTTGGGACTAATTAATCAATTATAAAACAGGGTCTAAATTTTTTCCAAATACAAAGCGGAAAGGTAATGTAATTTACTCAAATTACATATTAAACATGAACATACATCTCAGTATAAAAGTACAAGTCCTGTACAACATACATTTATTCAACTAGGGTTTAACAACTAATATCAAGTGTCTAACCCTATCTCTAAACCAAGTCCGGAATCACCACGCTAAAATCCTCTTCTTGACCCTGATCCAGCCCCACCTGTTGTCATGAACACATACAAAACAAGACAACAGCCGGATAACTCCGGTGAGATATAAATATCCCAGTATAAACAATGTATAAATGCAATCATATAAAAACATATACGAAAGCATATAAGAAATATTCATAACATGTATCAAATCAGAAACATAAATCAATCTCAGGCATTCAATAATCATGAATGATATAACACTGTAACTCAACATGTCGTATCGGACTCAACTCATCCGACGCGTCGTCTCAGACTCGACTCCACTAACGCGTCGTCTCAGACTCGACTCAACTCTATCCTAGGGATCCCGATGTCTGGATATAGGTAATTATATCGAATCTCAGTCGATAGGAATGTATCAATCCCTAAACGGCATCGATATAGTTAATATCTCCAGTGTCTGGGCGAATCAGCCGCAGAATTGACGACTCAGTCAATAACCTGACGAATCAGCCAGTAATTAGGCGAATCAGCCAATAACCAGACGAATCAGCCTGTAATTAAGCAAATCAGCTTAAGTTTAGACGAATCAGTCAATCACCAGACGAATCAGCCGGTGACTAGGCGAATCAGCCTATAATGAACGAATCAGTCAATAACCCGACGAATCAGCCGGTGACTAGGCGAATCAGCCTATGACTCAACGACTCAGTAATCCATACATACAATCAGTATCTAAGCAAATCAGTCAATGACTAGCGAATCAGCAGTCATTACATGCAGTAGCTATACATCAATAAGCTACAAATATCAATCTTATCACACAGTAGCTATAAATCAATAAACTACAACCATAAGTCTGATTAAGTGCAAATATCAATGCAATAAGTAAAAGTATGTGATTTAGGGAAACTCGAGTCAAACATCACTCGAGTTGTGCAATCCCAACTCAACATTAATTTATACCTTTCTTTCTGATACTCTGGCTCTGTCGAAATCTCGAATCCCAAGCCTGTCAATACTCAATCTGACAAGAACAATATCGAGGAGTATAATATCAATACACCTGTGGAATCAAATCTGTTCTGCTCAATACTTAACTTACTTCAATATCGATGGTACAACGGTATAATATCAATATATCCAACCATACCATATCAATCAGATATTAATTCTAATATCTCCTACTCAATAACAACTCAATTCTGATATCAACTCGACTCCAAAACTACTCCGAAAATCATAACAATTCCCATAATCAGTCCGTTTCTTAATCTGACTTCAATTCTATGATGTCTACTATGTCAAGCACAACATATATGATTTCCATTCAATTCTAACAATATCATAATTTCAAAGCATGTCAAAACGTAGTAAAACTTACGTCCAGTTGTAGCCTACGTTGCTAGGAACTCGATACTGAAGTCGGATTCAAAATCAGACGGACGGATTTCTCGAAAAAGGCGTAAGGATTTTCTACTTTCTTCTTCAGACCCTTTTCTTCACTTTTCTGAATGAATTTCGAATGGATTACCACCTATATATATCATTGCATGCATGTCAAGAGGTGGCGCATTCTTTGCAAGGCACGTCGTACCGCGGGTGCGGTAGGTGTAAGACCGCGGGTGCGCTCATTGCGTCGACAATCTTATCCATCTTGCAATTGCACGACCGCGGGTGCGGTACATGTCGAGACCGCGGGTGCGGTACTGCACCGCGGGTGCGGTAATGTTAACACCGCGGGTGCGGTCACCCTTCGGTATTGATTCTTTCAAATTCCCGTAGCACCATCGCGGGTGCGGTCCTCCCCTTACCGCGGGTGCGGTCTGGCATGCTCATATCTTTCATAATTTTATTTCTGAATACATTTCTCGGTGTCCCGATTGATCCCGTCATAATCACATGAAATGATAAATCAATCATCGTTAATTGCAGTGATTAATTCTTGGGCATTACATTTCTCCCCCTCTTAGATCTGAGTTCGTCCTCGAACTCTCTACAAGCAATCCAAATCTATTAGTAGAAATGAATAACAGAGTTTAACATCCAAACTCGTTTTACTAACATCATTCTGAGGTATTTTTCTTTGATCAAGCTCTGATTCTGGCCTGGAATCAGAAGTCAAGAATTATAATATCATAATCCTTCTTCAACTCGTTCTAGCCGAATCAATCCCGCATTACTGGCTATACAACATCCGTATATGCCAATCTGCAATCTATAACAAAACAATACCATCTGTAGTTGTTATCCTATCTGTTTATCCCAATCTAGAACATAATCAATCTTCATCTTCAATTACCAATCGTTATTATCCAACGTTGGTTTCTTAAATCTGTCCATTCTGAACTATCTTGATAGCTACTGTCATACAATCAATCATGTCATGACAATAATCTATATCAACTAGTACTAACATCCAGTACCAAAGCTCTACAGTTATCTATCAATATCTGGTAATCTACTCTGACTATCTGTCAATCTGTAATAAATCTGCACAAGAGAGCTTATGATATACTCTATCACAAGTACAACTCCGTCAAAATCACAATCTGATATCATCTAATTCTTGCATTCTCGTCAATCTGACTATTTCTTTGACATTGATCTATGCCATCTGGTTCTGTTTGTACGTAATCTGGTACAAACTGATAGATATAGATTGAATAATCTGTCAATCATAATCATATCATATCATAATCTAAAGAAAATGGCGGTAATTTCATTACGAAAGCCATAGAAATGTACTCCCATTTCTGTTCAGAACTATACAAAATCTGTAATAATCTTCTGATTTCTATCTTTCTATCTTTTCTGTTAGCAATTTAGACATATCAGTACAATTTCTGCCAACATTTCAATACATTTCTGTTATAACTGATCTCATCTGTCTATATCACCACTATCTGTTCGAATACAATACAGTCGCAATCATCAGACTGAACACTAAATCCACGACTGTAAGTTTCTGACAATATCTGTCATTTCTGATTCGAACTATTTGATATACACAAATCAGTTAATAACATAAATTAAAGAGGAAATACCTACCTGGTATTCGGCTCTGACTATCAATATCAAGCTTTGCTGTACAATTCTGACACATCTGACATCACAGAATAATCAATCTCATACAAAATACAAAATCACGTATCTGTTACTCTGATCGACACTCTGTTCTAACTATCGATATTGAGTTCTAAATATTCTAATCAGCTTTTTAAACTGCTATCAATTCGAAATCAACTCTGGATTCGGACTGTACCATCTAATCTTGATTGTCTACTATCTTTCTCAATCAGGATTCACAATTTCAACAATTTCTAAGATCAGTTCAAGACTAAATTCAATCTCTCTGATTGAAATCAGATCTGAAGTTTTATCAGAGAAAACATCGAGAACTTTCTTATCATTGGTAAATCAGCCAATGATAGACTCAACTTCAGTAAATCAACTGAATACATAAGGAGTCATTCTGCTCCTTTCTGTAATAATCGAGTCATAGCTAGTACGAATGTCAAAGAAATTCTCAGTCTAGAATTCTTATCGTACTATATTCATCTCTTGATCATCTCAGGTCTGATTCTTACCATCTTCTGGAATCAATCTATGGTAGCTTCGTACTTGATCAGCATATCAATATCAGTAATGCAGTTCTAAAATCATAGAACACCAGTACAATACCATCTACCACACGATCTAACTCAATCTCATTCTCATCCTACTGTAGTATACAAGATCTAACAGAAATCACTGATACAAGATCTTTTCCCAAAGGAAAGGAAACAAATACTACAGTAAATATGGACTCAACAGATAATGCATACATCAATGCAAATTTTTTTTCAGAAATAAAATATGTGAAGCACCGGTATCCCTCAATACATATGCAGGATAATCAAACAAATCAGTTACCTGCAACATCATCATCTGGTGCTTCCTGAGCCTGCTCCTCGGTCAAAGCAAATACTCTGGCCTGCTGTCTAGGAGGCTGGCTAACTGTCTGGCTTCCTCCTAGCCTCAGCTGTGACTGAGATGGTGCTGGCTGAAATGAAGGAACGACAGCTGATTGTCTACTCCACTGTGCCGCTGATCCAGATGGTTCAGTTCCTTGGGATCTTTGGGAACTCCTCTGTGGACATACTCTGGCAAAATGTCCCTGTTGCTTGCAGAAGTGGCAGCTACCAAGTACTCCTTGGCATTGCTCAGTGGAATGTCTCCCTCCACAATTTCCGCAGTACACTCCAGTATAACTCTGCTGAGAACCACTAGAGCTAGAAGAACTGCCGCCAGACTTCTTAAATTGTTTTCCTCTAGCTTTCAGAAAATCTTTCGTTCCACCACTGCTACTACCCCTCTCGAATCGGGGAAGTGGTTGCTGTTGTCTCGACACTGAAGGAACAAATTCAGCTCCTCTCTGCCTTATCAGGCCCGCTTCAGCGCCCTTTGCTCTATTCATGGCATCAGCAAAGTTATTGGGTCGCCCTGTGTTCACCAATGTAAAAATATCGGGGTTCAAACCATTGATGAACTGATCGGCAACGGCTTCGTCATTTTCAGACACATGAGGAGAAAACTTCAACAAGGTAGAGAACTTGGTCACATATTCTTCAATGTTCAGCTGACCCTGTCTCAAATTGGCAAACTCCGCCCCCTTGTCTTTTCTGTACGATATTGGGAAAAATCTCTGATAAAACTCAGTTTTAAATACATCCCAAGTAATAATCGTACCCCGTTGCTCCAAGGCCCTCTTCATTGTAACCCACCAGCTTTGTGCAACATCCAGCAACTGGTGCCCAATCAATTTAATCCGGCGCTCATCACTGTACTCCAGTGAATCAAACAGCAACTCAATGCTACCTAACCAACTCTCACACTCGACTGATGTTTCAGTACCTTTCAGAGTGGGTGGTTTGAATGACTGAAACCTCTTCAGCAAAGTTTCCATTGGAGTTGGTGTTATATCCATTGGAGGATTCGATGTACTACCCAGTTCTGGGATTCGTCTAGGAGGCATATCTGAAACTCAAAAGGATTAGTAATCCAATCCAACACACATGTTTCAATTCAGTCTATCCTCCCGATCATCTTACTGCTGATCGAGAATCAATTCAGATTCGTTTCCCATAATACATATTACAAAATCAAATCAGATAAATCAAGTAATAAGTATCATATAACGCAGCAAGTCATGCTAGCAATCACAAGCAAGGAAAGAAAACTCAATCTACCCCGCTCACTAGCCTTTTCTATCTCAATTTCAAGAATCTGCAATTCTAGTACCTACAGCTCTGATACCACCTGTTGTGGGGACCCGGACGCTAATCAAGTACTTAATCATGATTGGGACTAATTAATCAATTATAAAACAGGGTCTAAATTTTTTCCAAATACAAAGCGGAAAGGTAATGTAATTTACTCAAATTACATATTAAACATGAACATACATCTCAGTATAAAAGTACAAGTCCTGTACAACATACATTTATTCAACTAGGGTTTAACAACTAATATCAAGTGTCTAACCCTATCTCTAAACCAAGTCCGGAATCACCACGCTAAACTCGTCTTCTCTCATCCTCTTCTTGACCCTGATCCAGCCCCACCTGTTGTCATGAACACATACAAAACAAGACAACAGCCGGATAACTTCGGTGAGATATAAATATCCCAGTATAAACAATGTATAAATGCAATCATATAAAAACATATACGAAAGCATATAAGAAATATTCATAACATGTATCAAATCAGAAACATAAATCAATCTCAGGTATTCAATAATCATGAATGATATAACACTGTAACTCAACATGTCGTATCGGACTCAACTCATCCGACGCGTCGTCTCAGACTCGACTCCACTGACGCGTTGTCTCAGACTCGACTCAACTCTATCCTAGGGATCCCGATGTCTGGATATAGGTAATTATATCGAATCTCAGTCGATAGGAATGTATCAATCCCTAAACGGCATCGATATAGTTAATATCTCCAGTGTCTGGGCGAATCAGCCGCAGAATTGACGACTCAGTCAATAACCTGACGAATCAGCCAGTAATTAGGCGAATCAGCCAATAACCAGACGAATCAGCCTGTAATTAAGCGAATCAGCTTAAGTTTAGACGAATCAGTCAATCACCAGACGAATCAGCCGGTGACTAGGCGAATCAGCCTATAATGAACGAATCAGTCAATAACCCGACGAATCATCCGGTGACTAGGCGAATCAGCCTATGACTCAACGACTCAGTAATCCATACATACAGTCAGTATCTAAGCAAATCAGTCAATGACTAGCGAATCAGCAGTCATTACATGCAGTAGCTATAAATCAATAAGCTACAAATATCAATCTTATCACACAGTAGCTATAAATCAATAAACTACAATCATAAGTCTGATTAAGTGCAAATATCAATGCAATAAGTAAAAGTATGTGATTTAGGGAAACTCGAGTCAAATATCACTCGAGTTGTGCAATCCCAACTCAACATTAATTTATACCTTTCTTTCTGATACTCTGGCTCTGTCGAAATCTCGAATCCCAAGCCTGTCAATACTCAATCTGACAAGAACAATATCGAGGAGTATAATATCAATACACCTGTGGAATCAAATCTGTTCTGCTCAATACTTAACTTACTTCAATATCGATGGTACAACGGTATAATATCAATATATCCAACCATACCATATCAATCAGATATTAATTCTAATATCTCCTACTCAATAACAACTCAATTCTGATATCAACTCGACTCCAAAACTACTCTGAAAATCATAACAATTCCCATAATCAGTCCGTTTCTTAATCTGACTTCAATTCTATGATGTCTACTATGTCAAGCACAACATATATGAGTTCCATTCAATTCTGACAATATCATAATTTCAAAGCATGTCAAAACGTAGTAAAACTTACGTCCAGTTGTAGCCTACGTTGCTAGGAACTCGATACTGAAGTCGGATTCAAAATCAGACGGACGGATTTCTCGAAAAAGGCGTAAGGATTTTCTACTTTCTTCTTCAGACCCTTTTCTTCACTTTTCTGAATGAATTTCGAATGGATTACCACCTATATATATTATCGCATGCATGTCAAGAGGTGGCGCATTCTTTGCAAGGCACGTCGTACCGCGGGTGCGGTAGGTGTATGACCGCGGGTGCGCTCATGCGTCGACAATCTTATCCATCTTGCAATTGCACGACCGCGGGTGCGGTACATGTCGAGACCGCGGGTGCGGTACTGCACCGCGGGTGCGGTAATGTTAACACCGCGGGTGCGGTCACCCTTCGGTATTGATTCTTTCAAATTCCCGTAGCACCATCGCGGGTGCGGTCCTCCCCTTACCGCGGGTGCGGTCTGGAATGCTCATATCTTTCATAATTTTATTTCTGAATACATTTCTCGGTGTCCCGATTGATCCCGTCATAATCACATGAAATGATAAATCAATCATCGTTAATTGCAGTGATTAATTCTTGGGCATTACAATACCTATTCAACTGTTATTACCAGATTGGGAATGGACCGAGATAGAGTCGGGATTTCTTCTTCTTCTTCGTCAGACCGAGAAGATAAAGGTATAAATTAATGTTGAGTTGGGATTGCACAACTCGAGGGAGGTTTGACTCGAGTTTCCCTAAATCACATACTTTACCTTATTGCATTGATATTTGTATTAAGTTGATTGATGTACTTGTTCTCTTGCTATTAGATGACAGGTATTAGATGAGTTATCTTGTGACAGAAGTGCCGGATAGTGGTGTTATCGCCACGGCACATTGCACGATGTCTCAAGATAGGATATTAGCGATAGAGCTACAGTCCTTGACGGTTAGGTCAGGACACTGGATGTTTGGTTATATCGAGTAATGGAATCTATTACGGAATTCGATATAGGAACACCATATTTGGTTATATCGAGTAAAGGGTATTGGAATTCTTCTATTACGGAATTCGATATAGGAATACCAGGGCACTGGTTATATCGAGTAATAGAGATTATGGTTCCATCCTTTACGGAATTCGATATAGGAATACCACATCTGGAAACCGGGATCCCTAGACTAGGATTGAGTCTAGTCTAAAACGTAGAGTCACGAGCTTGAGTGACAGTTATATTGATTGATATTGATTGATGTTGATTATGTTCCTGAATATGGTTCATGTCCTTTTATGTTCCTGATATTGGTACATATTTAGAATAGAAATTATTTTTTATACTGATCATGTTCCAGATGTTGGTCCATGTTTAGAATAGAAGTTATTCTTGAGATTAATTATGTTCCTGATATTGGTACATGTTTAGAATAGGAATTATTCTTGATATTGATTTATGTTCCTGATATTGGTACATGTTTAGAATAGGAATTATTCTTGATATTGATTTATGTTTCTGATATTGGTACATGCCTAGAATAGGATTTATTCTAGATATTGAATTATGTTCCTGATTAGGGTACATGTTTAGAATATGATTTATTCTTGTTATCGATTTATATCATGATGTTGATATAGGACATGATTTTGTTATATGCTCTTATATGATTTATATGATTGCATGTATACATGATTTATACTGGGATATTTATATCTTACCGGAGTTATCCGGCTGTTGTCTTGTTTGTATGTGTGCATGGCCACAGGTGGGCTAGAATCAGGGTCGTGACGAGAACGAGGCTGGATTAGATAGCGTGGAGATCCGGGCTTCAGAAGCAACTTAGGATTTAGCACCGACATGTAGTTGAACCTAGTTGGATTATTGTAGATGACATCAGATTTGTATGTTCATGTTTAACATGTAATTTGATTTTAATTACATTACGTTTCCGCTTTGCGTTTTAAAAGAAAAATTTTTAGACCCTGTTTATTATGAATGATTAAATATTCCTAAAGACGATTAAGGAATGGATTAGCGTCCGGGTCCCCGCAGATTTGTTCTTATGAGAAGTCGTTAGGTTGCATGGCATGCCTAGGACTGTTGTTTCTGGTCGCGATGTTTAATTCTTGAGTTACTTTTGGAAGACTTTATGGGCTAAACTTGACACAAAATTGTTGTTTTCTACTACTTGTCATCCTCAAACGAATGGACAAACTGAAGTTGTCAATAGAACTTTGGGAACACTTTTGCGTGCTATTCTTAAAAAGAACTTGGATTGACATTTATATGGACTTTATTTTGGGGTTGCCTAGGACTAAGAAGGGGAGGGATTCTATTTTTATTGTTGTGGATAGATTCTCTAAGATGGCACATTTTATAGCTTGTCATAAAACCGATGATGCTTCAAACATTGCGGATTTGTTCTTTAGAGATGTCGTTAGGTTGCATGGAGTGCCTAGGACTATTGTTTCTGGTCGCGATGTTAAATTCTTGAGATACTTTTGGAAGACTTTATGGGCTAAACTTGGCACAAAATTGTTGTTTTCTACTACTTGTCATCCTCAAACGGATGGACAAACTTAAGTTGTCAATAGAACTTTGGGAACACCTTTGTGTGCTATTCTTAAAAAGAACTTGGATTGACATTTCTATGGACTTTATTTTGGGGTCGCCTAAGACAGAGAAGGGGAGGGATTCTATTTTTGTTGTTGTGGATAGATTCTCTAAGATGACACATTTTATAGCTTTTCATAAAACCGATGATGCTTCAAACATTGCAGATTTGTTCTTTAGAGAAGTCGTTAGGTTGCATGGCATGCCTAGGACTATTGTTTCTGGTCGCGATGTTAAATTCTTTAGTTACTTTTGGAAGACTTTATGGGCTAAACTTGGCACAAAATTGTTGTTTTCTACTACTTGTCATCCTCAAACGGATGGACAAACTGAAGTTGTCAATAGAACTTTGGGAACACTTTTGCGTGCTATTCTTAAAAAGAACTTGGATTGACATTTCTATGGACTTTATTTTGGGGTCGCCTAAGACAAAGAAGGGGAGGGATTCTATTTTTGTTGTTGTGGATAGATTCTCTAAGATGGCACATTTTATAGCTTGTCATAAAACCGATGATGCTTCAAACATTGCGGATTTGTTCTTTAGAGAAGTCGTTAGGTTGCATGGCATGCCTAGGACTATTGTTTCTGGTCGCGATGTTAAATTCTTTAGTTACTATTGGAAGACTTTATGGGCTAAACTTGGCACAAAATTGTTGTTTTCTACTACTTGTCATCCTCAAACGGATGGACAAACTGAAGTTGTCAATAGAACTTTGGGAACACTTTTGCGTGCTATTCTTAAAAAGAACTTGGATTGACATTTCTATGGACTTTATTTTGGGGTTGCCTAGGACTAAGAAGGGGAGGGATTTTATTTTTGTTGTTGTGGATAGATTCTCTAAGATGGCACATTTTATAGCTTGTCATAAAACCGATGATGCTTCAAACATTGCGGATATGTTCTTTAGAGAAGTCGTTAGGTTGCATGGCGTGCCTAGGACTATTGTTTCTGATCGCGATATTAAATTCTTGAGTTACTTTTGGAAGACTTTATGGGCTAAACTTGGCACAAAATTGTTGTTTTCTACTACTTGTCATCCTCAAACGGATGGACCAACTGAAGTTGTCAATAAAACTTTGGGAACACTTTTGCGTGCTATTCTTAAAAAGAACTTGGATTGACATTTCTATGGACTTTATTTCGGGGTCGCCTAGGACTAAGAAGGGAAGGGATTCTATTTTTGTTGTTGTAGATAGATTCTCTAAGATGGCACATTTTATAGCTTGTCATAAAACCGATGATGCTTCAAATATTGCGGATTTGTTCTTTAGAGAAGTCGTTAGGTTGCATGGCATGCCTAGGACTGTTGTTTCTGGTCGCGATGTTAAATTCTTGAGTTACTTTTGGAAGACTTTATGGGCTAAACTTGGCACAAAATTGTTGTTTTCTACTACTTGTCATCCTAAAACGGATGGACAAACTGAAGTTGTCAATAAAACTTTGGGAACACTTTTGCGTGCTATTCTTAAAAAGAACTTGGATTGACATTTCTATGGACTTTATTTTGGGGTGGCCTAGGACTAAGAAGGGGAGGGATTCTATTTTTGTTGTTGTGGATAGATTCTCTAAGATGGCACATTTTATAGCTTGTCATAAAACCGATGATGCTTCAAACATTGCGGATTTGTTCTTTAGAGAAGTCGTTAGGTTGCATGGCATGCCTAGGACTATTGATTCTGGTCGCGATGTTAAATTCTTGAGTTACTTTTGGAAGACTTTATGGGCTAAACTTGGCACAAAATTGTTGTTTTCTACTACTTGTCATCCTCAAACGGATGGACAAACTGAAGTTGTCAATAGAACTTTGGGAACACTTTTGCGTGCTATTCTTAAAAAGAACTTGGATTGACATTTCTATGGACTTTATTTTGGGGTTGCCTAGGACTAAGAAGGGGAGGGATTCTATTTTTGTTGTTGTGGATAGATTCTCTAAGATGGCACATTTTATAGCTTGTCATAAAACCGATGATGCTTCAAACATTGCGGATTTGTTCTTTAGAGAAGTCGTTAGGTTGCATGGCAGTGCCTAGGACTATTGTTTCTGGTCGCGATGTTAAATTCTTGAGTTACTTTTGGAAGACTTTATGGGCTAAACTTGGCACAAAATTGTTGTTTTCTACTACTTGTCATCCTCAAACGGATGGACAAACTGAAGTTGTCAATAGAACTTTGGGAACACTTTTGCGTGCTATTCTTAAAAAGAACTTGGATTGACATTTCTATGGACTTTATTTTGGGGTCGCCTAGACTAAGAAGGGGAGGGATTCTATTTTTGTTGTTGTGGATAGATTCTCTAAGATGGCACATTTTATAGCTTGTCATAAAACCGATGATGCTTCAAACATTGCGGATTTGTTCTTTAGAGAAGTCGTTAGGTTGCATGGCATGCCTAGGACTATTGTTTCTGGTCGCGATGTTAAATTCTTTAGTTACTATTGGAAGACTTTATGGGCTAAACTTGGCACAAAATTGTTGTTTTCTACTACTTGTCATCCTCAAACGGATGGACAAACTGAAGTTGTCAATAGAACTTTGGGAACACTTTTGCGTGCTATTCTTAAAAAGAACTTGGATTGACATTTCTATGGACTTTATTTTGGGGTTGCCTAGGACTAAGAAGGGGAGGGATTCTATTTTTGTTGTTGTGGATAGATTCTCTAAGATGGCACATTTTATAGCTTGTCATAAAACCGATGATGCTTCAAACATTGCGGATTTGTTCTTTAGAGAAGTCGTTAGGTTGCATGGCAGTGCCTAGGACTATTGTTTCTGATCGCGATGTTAAATTCTTGAGTTACTTTTGGAAGACTTTATGGGCTAAACTTGGCACAAAATTGTTGTTTTCTACTACTTGTCATCCTCAAACGGATGGACAAACTGAAGTTGTCAATAAAACTTTGGGAACACTTTTGCGTGCTATTCTTAAAAAGAACTTGGATTGACATTTCTATGGACTTTATTTTGGGGTTGCCTAGGACTAAGAAGGGGAGGGATTCTATTTTTGTTGTTGTGGATAGATTCTCTAAGATGGCACATTTTATAGCTTGTCATAAAACCGATGATGCTTCAAACATTGCGGATTTGTTCTTTAGAGAAGTCGTTAGGTTGCATGGCAGTGCCTAGGACTATTGTTTCTGGTCGCGATGTTAAATTCTTGAGTTACTTTTGGAAGACTTTATGGGCTAAACTTGGCACAAAATTGTTGTTTTCTACTACTTGTCATCCTCAAACGGATGGACAAACTGAAGTTGTCAATAGAACTTTGGGAACACTTTTGCGTGCTATTCTTAAAAAGAACTTGGATTGACATTTCTATGGACTTTATTTTGGGGTTGCCTAGGACTAAGAAGGGGAGGGATTCTATTTTTGTTGTTGTGGATAGATTCTCTAAGATGGCACATTTTATAGCTTGTCATAAAACCGATGATGCTTCAAACATTGCGGATTTGTTCTTTAGAGAAGTCGTTAGGTTGCATGGCAGTGCCTAGGACTATTGTTTCTGGTCGCGATGTTAAATTCTTGAGTTACTTTTGGAAGACTTTATGGGCTAAACTTGGCACAAAATTGTTGTTTTCTACTACTTGTCATCCTCAAACGGATGGACAAACTGAAGTTGTCAATAGAACTTTGGGAACACTTTTGCGTGCTATTCTTAAAAAGAACTTGGATTGACATTTCTATGGACTTTATTTTGGGGTTGCCTAGGACTAAGAAGGGGAGGGATTCTATTTTTGTTGTTGTGGATAGATTCTCTAAGATGGCACATTTTATAGCTTGTCATAAAACCGATGATGCTTCAAACATTGCGGATTTGTTCTTTAGAGAAGTCGTTAGGTTGCATGGAGTGCCTAGGACTATTGTTTCTGGTCGCGATGTTAAATTCTTGAGTTACTTTTGGAAGACTTTATGGGCTAAACTTGGCACAAAATTGTTGTTTTCTACTACTTGTCATCCTCAAACGGATGGACAAACTGAAGTTGTCAATAGAACTTTGGGAACACCTTTGCGTGCTATTCTTAAAAAGAACTTGGATTGACATTTCTATGGACTTTATTTTGGGGTCGCCTAAGACTAAGAAGGGGAGGGATTCTATTTTTGTTGTTGTGGATAGATTCTCTAAGATGGCACATTTTATAGCTTGTCATAAAACCGATGATGCTTCAAACATTGCGGATTTGTTCTTTAGAGAAGTCGTTAGGTTGCATGGCATGCCTAGGACTATTGTTTCTGGTCGCGATGTTAAATTCTTGAGTTACTTTTGGAAGACTTTATGGGCTAAACTTGGCACAAAATTGTTGTTTTCTACTACTTGTCATCCTCAAACGGATGGACAAACTGAAGTTGTCAATAGAACTTTGGGAACACTTTTGCGTGCTATTCTTAAAAAGAACTTGGATTGACATTTCTATGGACTTTATTTTGGGGTCGCCTAAGACTAAGAAGGGGAGGGATTCTATTTTTGTTGTTGTGGATAGATTCTCTAAGATGGCACATTTTATAGCTTGTCATAAAAACGATGATGCTTCAAACATTGCGGATTTGTTCTTTAGAGAAGTCGTTAGGTTGCATGGCATGCCTAGGACTATTGTTTCTGGTCGCGATGTTAAATTCTTTAGTTACTATTGGAAGACTTTATGGGCTAAACTTGGCACAAAATTGTTGTTTTCTACTACTTGTCATCCTCAAACGGATGGACAAACTGAAGTTGTCAATAGAACTTTGGGAACACTTTTGCGTGCTATTCTTAAAAAGAACTTGGATTGACATTTCTATGGACTTTATTTTGGGGTTGCCTAGGACTAAGAAGGGGAGGGATTCTATTTTTGTTGTTGTGGATAGATTCTCTAAGATGGCACATTTTATAGCTTGTCATAAAACCGATGATGCTTCAAACATTGCGGATTTGTTCTTTAGAGAAGTCGTTAGGTTGCATGGCATGCCTAGGACTATTGTTTCTGGTCGCGATGTTAAATTCTTGAGTTACTTTTGGAAGACTTTATGGGCTAAACTTGGCACAAAATTGTTGTTTTCTACTACTTGTCATCCTCAAACGGATGGACAAACTGAAGTTGTCAATAGAACTTTGGGAACACTTTTGCGTGCTATTCTTAAAAAGAACTTGGATTGACATTTCTATGGACTTTATTTTGGGGTCGCCTAGGACTAAGAAGGGGAGGGATTCTATTTTTGTTGTTGTGGATAGATTCTCTAAGATGGCACATTTTATAGCTTGTCATAAAACCGATGATGCT
This sequence comes from Primulina eburnea, assembly GCF_022965805.1. Classification (NCBI taxonomy): domain Eukaryota; kingdom Viridiplantae; phylum Streptophyta; class Magnoliopsida; order Lamiales; family Gesneriaceae; genus Primulina; species Primulina eburnea. Next base: position 65,538 of record NW_027330577.1, read on the forward strand.
TCAAACATTGCGGATTTGTTCTTTAGAGAAGTCGTTAGGTTGCATGGCATGCCTAGGACTATTGTTTCTGGTCGCGATGTTAAATTCTTGAGTTACTTTTGGAAGACTTTATGGGCTAAACTTGGCACAAAATTGTTGTTTTCTACTACTTGTCATCCTCAAACGGATGGACAAACTGAAGTTGTCAATAGAACTTTGGGAACACTTTTGCGTGCTATTCTTAAAAAGAACTTGGATTGACATTTCTATGGACTTTATTTTGGGGTTGCCTAGGACTAAGAAGGGGAGGGATTCTATTTTTGTTGTTGTGGATAGATTCTCTAAGATGGCACATTTTATAGCTTGTCATAAAACCGATGATGCTTCAAACATTGCGGATTTGTTCTTTAGAGAAGTCGTTAGGTTGCATGGCATGCCTAGGACTATTGTTTCTGGTCGCGATGTTAAATTCTTGAGTTACTTTTGGAAGACTTTATGGGCTAAACTTGGCACAAAATTGTTGTTTTCTACTACTTGTCATCCTCAAACGGATGGACAAACTGAAGTTGTCAATAGAACTTTGGGAACACTTTTGCGTGCTATTCTTAAAAAGAACTTGGATTGACATTTCTATGGACTTTATTTTGGGGTTGCCTAGGACTAAGAAGGGGAGGGATTCTATTTTTGTTGTTGTGGATAGATTCTCTAAGATGGCACATTTTATAGCTTGTCATAAAACCGATGATGCTTCAAACATTGCGGATTTGTTCTTTAGAGAAGTCGTTAGGTTGCATGGCAGTGCCTAGGACTATTGTTTCTGGTCGCGATGTTAAATTCTTGAGTTACTTTTGGAAGACTTTATGGGCTAAACTTGGCACAAAATTGTTGTTTTCTACTACTTGTCATCCTCAAACGGATGGACAAACTGAAGTTGTCAATAGAACTTTGGGAACACTTTTGCGTGCTATTCTTAAAAAGAACTTGGATTGACATTTCTATGGACTTTATTTTGGGGTCGCCTAAGACAAAGAAGGGGAGGGATTCTATTTTTGTTGTTGTGGATAGATTCTCTAAGATGGCACATTTTATAGCTTGTCATAAAACCGATGATGCTTCAAACATTGCGGATTTGTTCTTTAGAGAAGTCGTTAGGTTGCATGGCATGCCTAGGACTATTGTTTCTGGTCGCGATGTTAAATTCTTTAGTTACTATTGGAAGACTTTATGGGCTAAACTTGGCACAAAATTGTTGTTTTCTACTACTTGTCATCCTCAAACGGATGGACAAACTGAAGTTGTCAATAGAACTTTGGGAACACTTTTGCGTGCTATTCTTAAAAAGAACTTGGATTGACATTTCTATGGACTTTATTTTGGGGTTGCCTAGGACTAAGAAGGGGAGGGATTCTATTTTTGTTGTTGTGGATAGATTCTCTAAGATGGCACATTTTATAGCTTGTCATAAAACCGATGATGCTTCAAACATTGCGGATTTGTTCTTTAGAGAAGTCGTTAGGTTGCATGGCAGTGCCTAGGACTATTGTTTCTGATCGCGATGTTAAATTCTTGAGTTACTTTTGGAAGACTTTATGGGCTAAACTTGGCACAAAATTGTTGTTTTCTACTACTTGTCATCCTCAAACGGATGGACAAACTGAAGTTGTCAATAGAACTTTGGGAACACTTTTGCGTGCTATTCTTAAAAAGAACTTGGATTGACATTTCTATGGACTTTATTTTGGGGTTGCCTAGGACTAAGAAGGGGAGGGATTCTATTTTTGTTGTTGTGGATAGATTCTCTAAGATGGCACATTTTATAGCTTGTCATAAAACCGATGATGCTTCAAACATTGCGGATTTGTTCTTTAGAGAAGTCGTTAGGTTGCATGGCAGTGCCTAGGACTATTGTTTCTGGTCGCGATGTTAAATTCTTGAGTTACTTTTGGAAGACTTTATGGGCTAAACTTGGCACAAAATTGTTGTTTTCTACTACTTGTCATCCTCAAACGGATGGACAAACTGAAGTTGTCAATAGAACTTTGGGAACACTTTTGCGTGCTATTCTTAAAAAGAACTTGGATTGACATTTCTATGGACTTTATTTTGGGGTTGCCTAGGACTAAGAAGGGGAGGGATTCTATTTTTGTTGTTGTGGATAGATTCTCTAAGATGGCACATTTTATAGCTTGTCATAAAACCGATGATGCTTCAAACATTGCGGATTTGTTCTTTAGAGAAGTCGTTAGGTTGCATGGCAGTGCCTAGGACTATTGTTTCTGGTCGCGATGTTAAATTCTTGAGTTACTTTTGGAAGACTTTATGGGCTAAACTTGGCACAAAATTGTTGTTTTCTACTACTTGTCATCCTCAAACGGATGGACAAACTGAAGTTGTCAATAGAACTTTGGGAACACTTTTGCGTGCTATTCTTAAAAAGAACTTGGATTGACATTTCTATGGACTTTATTTTGGGGTTGCCTAGGACTAAGAAGGGGAGGGATTCTATTTTTGTTGTTGTGGATAGATTCTCTAAGATGGCACATTTTATAGCTTGTCATAAAACCGATGATGCTTCAAACATTGCGGATTTGTTCTTTAGAGAAGTCGTTAGGTTGCATGGCAGTGCCTAGGACTATTGTTTCTGGTCGCGATGTTAAATTCTTGAGTTACTTTTGGAAGACTTTATGGGCTAAACTTGGCACAAAATTGTTGTTTTCTACTACTTGTCATCCTCAAACGGATGGACAAACTGAAGTTGTCAATAGAACTTTGGGAACACTTTTGCGTGCTATTCTTAAAAAGAACTTGGATTGACATTTCTATGGACTTTATTTTGGGGTCGCCTAGGACAAAGAAGGGGAGGGATTCTATTTTTGTTGTTGTGGATAGATTCTCTAAGATGGCACATTTTATAGCTTGTCATAAAACCGATGATGCTTCAAACATTGCGGATTTGTTCTTTAGAGAAGTCGTTAGGTTGCATGGCATGCCTAGGACTATTGTTTCTGGTCGCGATGTTAAATTCTTTAGTTACTATTGGAAGACTTTATGGGCTAAACTTGGCACAAAATTGTTGTTTTCTACTACTTGTCATCCTCAAACGGATGGACAAACTGAAGTTGTCAATAGAACTTTGGGAACACTTTTGCGTGCTATTCTTAAAAAGAACTTGGATTGACATTTCTATGGACTTTATTTTGGGGTTGCCTAGGACTAAGAAGGGGAGGGATTCTATTTTTGTTGTTGTGGATAGATTCTCTAAGATGGCACATTTTATAGCTTGTCATAAAACCGATGATGCTTCAAACATTGCGGATTTGTTCTTTAAAGAAGTCGTTAGGTTGCATGGAGATGCCTAGGACTATTGTTTCTGGTCGCGATGTTAAATTCTTGAGTTACTTTTGGAAGACTTTATGGGCTAAACTTGGCACAAAATTGTTGTTTTCTACTACTTGTCATCCTCAAACGGATGGACAAACTGAAGTTGTCAATAGAACTTTGGGAACACTTTTGCGTGCTATTCTTAAAAAGAACTTGGATTGACATTTCTATGGACTTTATTTTGGGGTCGCCTAAGACAAAGAAGGGGAGGGATTCTATTTTTGTTGTTGTGGATAGATTCTCTAAGATGGCACATTTTATAGCTTGTCATAAAACCGATGATGCTTCAAACATTGCGGATTTGTTCTTTAGAGAAGTCGTTAGGTTGCATGGCATGCCTAGGACTATTGTTTCTGGTCGCGATGTTAAATTCTTTAGTTACTATTGGAAGACTTTATGGGCTAAACTTGGCACAAAATTGTTGTTTTCTACTACTTGTCATCCTCAAACGGATGGACAAACTGAAGTTGTCAATAGAACTTTGGGAACACTTTTGCGTGCTATTCTTAAAAAGAACTTGGATTGACATTTCTATGGACTTTATTTTGGGGTTGCCTAGGACTAAGAAGGGGAGGGATTTTATTTTTGTTGTTGTGGATAGATTCTCTAAGATGGCACATTTTATAGCTTGTCATAAAACCGATGATGCTTCAAACATTGCGGATATGTTCTTTAGAGAAGTCGTTAGGTTGCATGGCGTGCCTAGGACTATTGTTTCTGATCGCGATATTAAATTCTTGAGTTACTTTTGGAAGACTTTATGGGCTAAACTTGGCACAAAATTGTTGTTTTCTACTACTTGTCATCCTCAAACGGATGGACCAACTGAAGTTGTCAATAAACTTTGGGAACACTTTTGCGTGCTATTCTTAAAAAGAACTTGGATTGACATTTCTATGGACTTTATTTCGGGGTCGCCTAGGACTAAGAAGGGAAGGGATTCTATTTTTGTTGTTGTAGATAGATTCTCTAAGATGGCACATTTTATAGCTTGTCATAAAACCGATGATGCTTCAAATATTGCGGATTTGTTCTTTAGAGAAGTCGTTAGGTTGCATGGCATGCCTAGGACTGTTGTTTCTGGTCGCGATGTTAAATTCTTGAGTTACTTTTGGAAGACTTTATGGGCTAAACTTGGCACAAAATTGTTGTTTTCTACTACTTGTCATCCTAAAACGGATGGACAAACTGAAGTTGTCAATAAAACTTTGGGAACACTTTTGCGTGCTATTCTTAAAAAGAACTTGGATTGACATTTCTATGGACTTTATTTTGGGGTTGCCTAGGACTAAGAAGGGGAGGGATTCTATTTTTGTTGTTGTGGATAGATTCTCTAAGATGGCACATTTTATAGCTTGTCATAAAACCGATGATGCTTCAAACATTGCGGATTTGTTCTTTAGAGAAGTCGTTAAGTTGCATGGCATGCCTAGGACTATTGATTCTGGTCGCGATGTTAAATTCTTGAGTTACTTTTGGAAGACTTTATGGGCTAAACTTGGCACAAAATTGTTGTTTTCTACTACTTGTCATCCTCAAAAGGATGGACAAACTGAAGTTGTCAATAGAACTTTGGGAACACTTTTGCGTGCTATTCTTAAAAAGAACTTGGATTGACATTTCTATGGACTTTATTTTGGGGTGGCCTAGGACTAAGAAGGGGAGGGATTCTATTTTTGTTGTTGTGGATAGATTCTCTAAGATGGCACATTTTATAGCTTGTCATAAAACCGATGATGCTTCAAATATTGCGGATTTGTTCTTTAAAGAAGTCGTTAGGTTGCATGGACTGCCTAGGACTATTGTTTCTGGTCGCGATGTTTAATTCTTGAGTTACTTTTGGAAGACTTTATGGGCTAAAATTGGCACAAAATGGTTGTTTTCTACTACTTGTAATCCTCAAACGGATGAACCAACTGAAGTTGTCAATAAAACTTTGGGAACACTTTTGCGTGCTATTCTTAAAAAGAACTTGGATTGACATTTCTATGGACTTTATTTCGGGGTCTCCTAGGACTAAGAAGGGAAGGGATTCTGTAACGACCCATTACAGGCCCAGTGGACCGCCCATACGGCCCACTGCCCCAATCGACCCAAGGCTATCCCGATCTTGTGACTTGGCCCGTAGGCCCAGTGGGCTTGCCCACCCTGTGGTGTCACTCACGGGCTTTCCATAGGCGTCGTATGGGTTACTCATAGAACTCTTATAGTCCAGGCTATAGTTTGTGCCTTCCAAGAATGGAACCCAAGACCTCCCTGGATATAAGGTACTTGGCAACATATCTTGTACCAATTGAGCTAATCTACCATCCCATATAATTTTTGTTGGTACCAGGATTGTGCCAAGTATCTATATATCCATGTGATCTTGGGTTCGATCCTGGGGAGGCACATACTTAAGTTCATGGGCTTAAAAGTTCTATGAGTAACCATACTACGCCTATGGAAAGCCCGTGAGGGACAAAGGCCCCATAGAGGGAGCCCAAGATCGGGATAGCCTTGGGTCGGTTGGCAGTGGGCCGTATGGGCGGTCCACTGGGCCTGTAATGGGTCGTTACAATGTCAATCCAAGTTCTTTTTAAGAATAGCACGCAAAGGTGTTCCCAAAGTTCTATTGACAACTTAAGTTTGTCCATCCGTTTTAGGATGACAAGTAGCAGAAAACAACAATTTTGTGCCAAGTTTAGCCCATAAAGTCTTCCAAAAGTAACTCAAGAATTTAACATCGCGACCAGAAACAACAGTCCTAGGCATGCCATGCAACCTAACGACTTCTCTAAAGAACAAATCCGCAATATTTGAAGCATCATCGGTTTTATGACAAGCTATAAAATGTGCCATCTTAGAGAATCTATCCACAACAACAAAAATAGAATCCCTCCCCTTCTTAGTCCTAGGCAACCGCAAAATAAAGTCCATAGAAATGTCAATCCAAGTTCTTTTTAAGAATAGCACGCAAAAGTGTTCCCAAAGTTCTATTGACAACTTCAGTTTGTCCATCCGTTTGAGGATGACAAGTAGTAGAAAACAACAATTTTGTGCCAAGTTTAGCCCATAAAGTCTTCCAATAGTAACTAAAGAATTTAACATCGCGACCAGAAACAATAGTCCTAGGCATGCCATGCAACCTAACGACTTCTCTAAAGAACAAATCCGCAATGTTTGAAGCATCATCGGTTTTATGACAAGCTATAAAATGTGCCATCTTAGAGAATCTATCCACAACAACAAAAATAGAATCCCTCCCCTTCTTTGTCTTAGGCGACCCCAAAATAAAGTCCATAGAAATGTCAATCCAAGTTCTTTTTAAGAATAGCACGCAAAGGTGTTCCCAAAGTTCTATTGACAACTTCAGTTTGTCCATCCGTTTTAGGATGACAAGTAGTAGAAAACAACAATTTTGTGCCAAGTTTAGCCCATAAAGTCTTCCAAAAGTAACTCAAGAATTTAACATCGCGACCAGAAACAATAGTCCTAGGCACTCCATGCAACCTAACGACTTCTTTAAAGAACAAATCCGCAATGTTTGAAGCATCATCGGTTTTATGACAAGCTATAAAATGTGCCATCTTAGAGAATCTATCCACAACAACAAAAATAGAATCCCTCCCCTTCTTAGTCCTAGGCAACCGCAAAATAAAGTCCATAGAAATGTCAATCCAAGTTCTTTTTAAAAATAGCACGAAAAAGTGTTCCCAAAGTTCTATTGACAACTTCAGTTTGTCCATCCGTTTGAGGATGACAAGTAGTAGAAAACAACAATTTTGTGCCAAGTTTAGCCCATAAAGTCTTCCAATAGTAACTAAAGAATTTAACATCGCGACCAGAAACAATAGTCCTAGGCATGCCATGCAACTTAACGACTTCTCTAAAGAACAAATCCGCAATGTTTGAAGCATCATCGGTTTTATGACAAGCTATAAAATGTGCCATCTTAGAGAATCTATCCACAACAACAAAAATAGAATCCCTCCCCTTCTTTGTCTTAGGCGACCCCAAAATAAAGTCCATAGAAATGTCAATCCAAGTTCTTTTTAAGAATAGCACGCAAAGGTGTTCCCAAAGTTCTATTGACAACTTAAGTTTGTCCATCCGTTTTAGGATGACAAGTAGTAGAAAACAACAATTTTGTGCCAAGTTTAGCCCATAAAGTCTTCCAAAAGTAACTCAAGAATTTAACATCGCGACCAGAAACAACAGTCATAGGCATGCCATGCAACCTAACGACTTCTCTAAAGAACAAATCCGCAATATTTGAAGCATCATCGGTTTTATGACAAGCTATAAAATTTGCCATCTTAGAGAATCTATCCACAACAACAAAAATAGAATCCCTCCCCTTCTTAGTCCTAGGCGACCCAAAAATAAAGTCCATAGAAATGTCAATCCAAGTTCTTTTTAAGAATAGCACGCAAAGGTGTTCCCAAAGTTCTATTGACAACTTAAGTTTGTCCATCCGTTTGAGGATGACAAGTAGTAGAAAACAACAATTTTGTGCCAAGTTTAGCCCATAAAGTCTTCCAAAAGTAACTCAAGAATTTAACATCGCGACCAGAAACAACAGTCCTAGGCATGCCATGCAACCTAACGACTTCTCTAAAGAACAAATCCGCAATATTTGAAGCATCATCGGTTTTATGACAAGCTATAAAATGTGCCATCTTAGAGAATCTATCCACAACAACAAAAATAGAATCCCTCCCCTTCTTAGTCCTAGGCAACCCCGAAATAAAGTCCATAGAAATGTCAATTCAAGTTCTTTTTAAGAATAGCACGCAAAAGTGTTCCCAAAGTTCTATTGACAACTTCAGTTTGTCCATCTGTTTGAGAATGACAAGTAGTAGAAAACAACAATTTTGTGCCAAGTTTAGCCCATAAAGTCTTCCAAAAGTAACTCAAGAATTTAACATCGCGACCAGAATCAATAGTCCTAGGCATGCCATGCAACTTAACGACTTCTCTAAAGAACAAATCCGCAATGTTTGAAGCATCATCGGTTTTATGACAAGCTATAAAATGTGCCATCTTAGAGAATCTATCCACAACAACAAAAATAGAATCCGTCCCCTTCTTAGTCCTAGGCAACCCCAAAATAAAGTCATAGAAATGTCAATCCAAGTTCTTTTTAAGAATAGCACGCAAAAGTGTTCCCAAAGTTTTATTGACAACTTCAGTTTGTCCATCCGTTTTAGGATGACAAGTAGTAGAAAACAACAATTTTGTGCCAAGTTTAGCCCATAAAGTCTTCCAAAAGTAACTCAAGAATTTAACATCGCGACCAGAAACAACAGTCCTAGGCATGCCATGCAACCTAACGACTTCTCTAAAGAACAAATCCGCAATATTTGAAGCATCATCGGTTTTATGACAAGCTATAAAATGTGCCATCTTAGAGAATCTATCTACAACAACAAAAATAGAATCCCTCCCCTTCTTAGTCCTAGGCGACCCCGAAATAAAGTCCATAGAAATGTCAATCCAAGTTCTTTTTAAGAATAGCACGCAAAAGTGTTCCCAAAGTTTTGTTGACAACTTCAGTTGGTCCATCCGTTTGAGGATGACAAGTAGTAGAAAACAACAATTTTGTGCCAAGTTTAGCCCATAAAGTCTTCCAAAAGTAACTCAAGAATTTAATATCGCGATCAGAAACAATAGTCCTAGGCCCATGCAACCTAACGACTTCTCTAAAGAACATATCCGCAATGTTTGAAGCATCATCGGTTTTATGACAAGCTATAAAATGTGCCATCTTAGAGAATCTATCCACAACAACAAAAATAAAATCCCTCCCCTTCTTAGTCCTAGGAAACCCCAAAATAAAGTCCATAGAAATGTCAATCCAAGTTCTTTTTAAGAATAGCACGCAAAAGTGTTCCCAAAGTTCTATTGACAACTTCAGTTTGTCCATCCGTTTGAGGATGACAAGTAGTAGAAAACAACAATTTTGTGCCAAGTTTAGCCCATAAAGTCTTCCAATAGTAACTAAAGAATTTAACATCGCGACCAGAAACAACAGTCCTAGGCATGCCATGCAACCTAACGACTTCTCTAAAGAACAAATCCGCAATGTTTGAAGCATCATCGGTTTTATGACAAGCTATAAAATGTGCCATCTTAGAGAATCTATCCACAACAACAAAAATAGAATCCCTCCCCTTCTTTGTCTTAGGCGACCCCAAAATAAAGTCCATAGAAATGTCAATCCAAGTTCTTTTTAAGAATAGCACGCAAAAGGTGTTCCCAAAGTTCTATTGACAACTTCAGTTTGTCCATCCGTTTGAGGATGACAAGTAGTAGAAAACAACAATTTTGTGCCAAGTTTAGCCCATAAAGTCTTCCAAAAGTAACTCAAGAATTTAACATCGCGACCAGAAACAATAGTCCTAGGCATGCCATGCAACCTAACGACTTCTCTAAAGAACAAATCCGCAATGTTTGAAGCATCATCGGTTTTATGACAAGCTATAAAATGTGCCATCTTAGAGAATCTATCCACAACAACAAAAATAGAATCCCTCCCCTTCTTAGTCCTAGGCGACCCCAAAATAAAGTCCATAGAAATGTCAATCCAAGTTCTTTTTAAGAATAGCACGCAAAAGTGTTCCCAAAGTTCTATTGACAACTTCAGTTTGTCCATCCGTTTGAGGATGACAAGTAGTAGAAAACAACAATTTTGTGCCAAGTTTAGCCCATAAAGTCTTCCAAAAGTAACTCAAGAATTTAACATCGCGACCAGAAACAATAGTCCTAGGCACTGCCATGCAACCTAACGACTTCTCTAAAGAACAAATCCGCAATGTTTGAAGCATCATCGGTTTTATGACAAGCTATAAAATGTGCCATCTTAGAGAATCTATCCACAACAACAAAAATAGAATCCCTCCCCTTCTTAGTCCTAGGCAACCCCAAAATAAAGTCCATAGAAATGTCAATCCAAGTTCTTTTAAGAATAGCACGCAAAAGTGTTCCCAAAGTTCTATTGACAACTTCAGTTTGTCCATCCGTTTGAGGATGACAAGTAGTAGAAAACAACAATTTTGTGCCAAGTTTAGCCCATAAAGTCTTCCAATAGTAACTAAAGAATTTAACATCGCGACCAGAAACAATAGTCCTAGGCATGCCATGCAACCTAACGACTTCTCTAAAGAACAAATCCGCAATGTTTGAAGCATCATCGGTTTTATGACAAGCTATAAAATGTGCCATCTTAGAGAATCTATCCACAACAACAAAAATAGAATCCCTCCCCTTCTTAGTCCTAGGCGACCCCAAAATAAAGTCCATAGAAATGTCAATCCAAGTTCTTTTTAAGAATAGCACGCAAAGTGTTCCCAAAGTTCTATTGACAACTTCAGTTTGTCCATCCGTTTGAGGATGACAAGTAGTAGAAAACAACAATTTTGTGCCAAGTTTAGCCCATAAAGTCTTCCAAAAGTAACTCAAGAATTTAACATCGCGACCAGAAACAACAGTCCTAGGCATGCCATGCAACCTAACGACTTCTCTAAAGAACAAATCCGCAATATTTGAAGCATCATCGGTTTTATGACAAGCTATAAAATGTGCCATCTTAGAGAATCTATCCACAACAACAAAAATAGAATCCCTCCCCTTCTTAGTCCTAGGCAACCCCAAAATAAAGTCCATAGAAATGTCAATCCAAGTTCTTTTTAAGAATAGCACGCAAAAGTGTTCCCAAAGTTCTATTGACAACTTCAGTTTGTCCATCCGTTTGAGGATGACAAGTAGTAGAAAACAACAATTTTGTGCCAAGTTTAGCCCATAAAGTCTTCCAAAAGTAACTCAAGAATTTAACATCGCGACCAGAAACAATAGTCCTAGGCATGCCATGCAACCTAACGACTTCTCTAAAGAACAAATCCGCAATGTTTGAAGCATCATCGGTTTTATGACAAGCTATAAAATGTGCCATCTTAGAGAATCTATCCACAACAACAAAAATAGAATCCCTCCCCTTCTTAGTCCTAGGCAACCCCAAAATAAAGTCCATAGAAATGTCAATCCAAGTTCTTTTTAAGAATAGCACGCAAAAGTGTTCCCAAAGTTCTATTGACAACTTCAGTTTGTCCATCCGTTTGAGGATGACAAGTAGTAGAAAACAACAATTTTGTGCCAAGTTTAGCCCATAAAGTCTTCCAAAAGTAACTCAAGAATTTAACATCGCGACCAGAAACAATAGTCCTAGGCATGCCATGCAACCTAACGACTTCTCTAAAGAACAAATCCGCAATATTTGAAGCATCATCGGTTTTATGACAAGCTATAAAATGTGCCATCTTAGAGAATCTATCCACAACAACAAAAATAGAATCCCTCCCCTTCTTAGTCCTAGGCGACCCCAAAATAAAGTCCATAGAAATGTCAATCCAAGTTCTTTTTAAGAATAGCACGCAAAAGTGTTCCCAAAGTTCTATTGACAACTTCAGTTTGTCCATCCGTTTGAGGATGACAAGTAGTAGAAAACAACAATTTTGTGCCAAGTTTAGCCCATAAAGTCTTCCAAAAGTAACTCAAGAATTTAACATCGCGACCAGAAACAACAGTCCTAGGCATGCCATGCAACCTAACGACTTCTCTAAAGAACAAATCCGCAATATTTGAAGCATCATCGGTTTTATGACAAGCTATAAAATGTGCCATCTTAGAGAATCTATCCACAACAACAAAAATAGAATCCCTCCCCTTCTTAGTCCTAGGCGACCCCAAAATAAAGTCCATAGAAATGTCAATCCAAGTTCTTTTTAAGAATAGCACGCAAAAGTGTTCCCAAAGTTCTATTGACAACTTCAGTTTGTCCATCCGTTTGAGGATGACAAGTAGTAGAAAACAACAATTTTGTGCCAAGTTTAGCCCATAAAGTCTTCCAAAAGTAACTCAAGAATTTAACATCGCGACCAGAAACAATAGTCCTAGGCATGCCATGCAACCTAACGACTTCTCTAAAGAACAAATCCGCAATGTTTGAAGCATCATCGGTTTTATGACAAGCTATAAAATGTGCCATCTTAGAGAATCTATCCACAACAACAAAAATAGAATCCCTCCCCTTCTTAGTCCTAGGCAACCCCAAAATAAAGTCCATAGAAATGTCAATCCAAGTTCTTTTTAAGAATAGCACGCAAAAGTGTTCCCAAAGTTCTATTGACAACTTCAGTTTGTCCATCCGTTTGAGGATGACAAGTAGTAGAAAACAACAATTTTGTGCCAAGTTTAGCCCATAAAGTCTTCCAAAAGTAACTCAAGAATTTAACATCGCGACCAGAAACAACAGTCCTAGGCATGCCATGCAACCTAACGACTTCTCTAAAGAACAAATCCGCAATATTTGAAGCATCATCGGTTTTATGACAAGCTATAAAATGTGCCATCTTAGAGAATCTATCCACAACAACAAAAATAGAATCCCTCCCCTTCTTAGTCCTAGGCGACCCCAAAATAAAGTCCATAGAAATGTCAATCCAAGTTCTTTTTAAGAATAGCACGCAAAAGTGTTCCCAAAGTTCTATTGACAACTTCAGTTTGTCCATCCGTTTGAGGATGACAAGTAGTAGAAAACAACAATTTTGTGCCAAGTTTAGCCCATAAAGTCTTCCAAAAGTAACTCAAGAATTTAACATCGCGACCAGAAACAATAGTCCTAGGCATGCCATGCAACCTAACGACTTCTCTAAAGAACAAATCCGCAATAGTTTGAAGCATCATCGGTTTTATGACAAGCTATAAAATGTGCCATCTTAGAGAATCTATCCACAACAACAAAAATAGAATCCCTCCCCTTCTTAGTCCTAGGCAACCCCAAAATAAAGTCCATAGAAATGTCAATCCAAGTTCTTTTTAAGAATAGCACGCAAAAGTGTTCCCAAAGTTCTATTGACAACTTCAGTTTGTCCATCCGTTTGAGGATGACAAGTAGTAGAAAACAACAATTTTGTGCCAAGTTTAGCCCATAAAGTCTTCCAAAAGTAACTCAAGAATTTAACATCGCGACCAGAAACAATAGTCCTAGGCATGCCATGCAACCTAACGACTTCTCTAAAGAACAAATCCGCAATGTTTGAAGCATCATCGGTTTTATGACAAGCTATAAAATGTGCCATCTTAGAGAATCTATCCACAACAACAAAAATAGAATCCCTCCCCTTCTTAGTCCTAGGCAACCCCAAAATAAAGTCCATAGAAATGTCAATCCAAGTTCTTTTTAAGAATAGCACGCAAAAGTGTTCCCAAAGTTCTATTGACAACTTCAGTTTGTCCATCCGTTTGAGGATGACAAGTAGTAGAAAACAACAATTTTGTGCCAAGTTTAGCCCATAAAGTCTTCCAAAAGTAACTCAAGAATTTAACATCGCGACCAGAAACAATAGTCCTAGGCATGCCATGCAACCTAACGACTTCTCTAAAGAACAAATCCGCAATGTTTGAAGCATCATCGGTTTTATGACAAGCTATAAAATGTGCCATCTTAGAGAATCTATCCACAACAACAAAAATAGAATCCCTCCCCTTCTTAGTCCTAGGCAACCCCAAAATAAAGTCCATAGAAATGTCAATCCAAGTTCTTTTTAAGAATAGCACGCAAAAGTGTTCCCAAAGTTCTATTGACAACTTCAGTTTGTCCATCCGTTTGAGGATGACAAGTAGTAGAAAACAACAATTTTGTGCCAAGTTTAGCCCATAAAGTCTTCCAAAAGTAACTCAAGAATTTAACATCGCGACCAGAAACAATAGTCCTAGGCATGCCATGCAACCTAACGACTTCTCTAAAGAACAAATCCGCAATGTTTGAAGCATCATCGGTTTTATGACAAGCTATAAAATGTGCCATCTTAGAGAATCTATCCACAACAACAAAAATAGAATCCCTCCCCTTCTTAGTCCTAGGCGACCCCAAAATAAAGTCCATAGAAATGTCAATCCAAGTTCTTTTTAAGAATAGCACGCAAAGTGTTCCCAAAGTTCTATTGACAACTTCAGTTTGTCCATCCGTTTGAGGATGACAAGTAGTAGAAAACAACAATTTTGTGCCAAGTTTAGCCCATAAAGTCTTCCAAAAGTAACTCAAGAATTTAACATCGCGACCAGAAACAATAGTCCTAGGCATGCCATGCAACCTAACGACTTCTCTAAAGAACAAATCCGCAATGTTTGAAGCATCATCGGTTTTATGACAAGCTATAAAATGTGCCATCTTAGAGAATCTATCCACAACAACAAAAATAGAATCCCTCCCCTTCTTAGTCCTAGGCGACCCCAAAATAAAGTCCATAGAAATGTCAATCCAAGTTCTTTTTAAGAATAGCACGCAAAGGTGTTCCCAAAGTTCTATTGACAACTTAAGTTTGTCCATCCGTTTGAGGATGACAAGTAGTAGAAAACAACAATTTTGTGCCAAGTTTAGCCCATAAAGTCTTCCAAAAGTAACTCAAGAATTTAACATCGCGACCAGAAACAATAGTCCTAGGCATGCCATGCAACCTAACGACTTCTCTAAAGAACAAATCCGCAATGTTTGAAGCATCATCGGTTTTATGACAAGCTATAAAATGTGCCATCTTAGAGAATCTATCCACAACAACAAAAATAGAATCCCTCCCCTTCTTAGTCCTAGGCAACCCCAAAATAAAGTCCATAGAAATGTCAATCCAAGTTCTTTTTAAGAATAGCACGCAAAAGTGTTCCCAAAGTTCTATTGACAACTTCAGTTTGTCCATCCGTTTGAGGATGACAAGTAGTAGAAAACAACAATTTTGTGCCAAGTTTAGCCCATAAAGTCTTCCAAAAGTAACTCAAGAATTTAACATCGCGACCAGAAACAATAGTCCTAGGCATGCCATGCAACCTAACGACTTCTCTAAAGAACAAATCCGCAATATTTGAAGCATCATCGGTTTTATGACAAGCTATAAAATGTGCCATCTTAGAGAATCTATCCACAACAACAAAAATAGAATCCCTCCCCTTCTTAGTCCTAGGCGACCCCAAAATAAAGTCCATAGAAATGTCAATCCAAGTTCTTTTTAAGAATAGCACGCAAAGTGTTCCCAAAGTTCTATTGACAACTTCAGTTTGTCCATCCGTTTGAGGATGACAAGTAGTAGAAAACAACAATTTTGTGCCAAGTTTAGCCCATAAAGTCTTCCAAAAGTAACTCAAGAATTTAACATCGCGACCAGAAACAATAGTCCTAGGCATGCCATGCAACCTAACGACTTCTCTAAAGAACAAATCCGCAATGTTTGAAGCATCATCGGTTTTATGACAAGCTATAAAATGTGCCATCTTAGAGAATCTATCCACAACAACAAAAATAGAATCCCTCCCCTTCTTAGTCCTAGGCAACCCCAAAATAAAGTCCATAGAAATGTCAATCCAAGTTCTTTTTAAGAATAGCACGCAAAAGTGTTCCCAAAGTTCTATTGACAACTTCAGTTTGTCCATCCGTTTGAGGATGACAAGTAGTAGAAAACAACAATTTTGTGCCAAGTTTAGCCCATAAAGTCTTCCAAAAGTAACTCAAGAATTTAACATCGCGACCAGAAACAATAGTCCTAGGCATGCCATGCAACCTAACGACTTCTCTAAAGAACAAATCCGCAATGTTTGAAGCATCATCGGTTTTATGACAAGCTATAAAATGTGCCATCTTAGAGAATCTATCCACAACAACAAAAATAGAATCCCTCCCCTTCTTAGTCCTAGGCGACCCCAAAATAAAGTCCATAGAAATGTCAATCCAAGTTCTTTTTAAGAATAGCACGCAAAAGTGTTCCCAAAGTTCTATTGACAACTTCAGTTTGTCCATCCGTTTGAGGATGACAAGTAGTAGAAAACAACAATTTTGTGCCAAGTTTAGCCCATAAAGTCTTCCAAAAGTAACTCAAGAATTTAACATCGCGACCAGAAACAATAGTCCTAGGCATGCCATGCAACCTAACGACTTCTCTAAAGAACAAATCCGCAATGTTTGAAGCATCATCGGTTTTATGACAAGCTATAAAATGTGCCATCTTAGAGAATCTATCCACAACAACAAAAATAGAATCCCTCCCCTTCTTAGTCCTAGGCAACCCCAAAATAAAGTCCATAGAAATGTCAATCCAAGTTCTTTTTAAGAATAGCACGCAAAAGTGTTCCCAAAGTTCTATTGACAACTTCAGTTTGTCCATCCGTTTGAGGATGACAAGTAGTAGAAAACAACAATTTTGTGCCAAGTTTAGCCCATAAAGTCTTCCAATAGTAACTCAAGAATTTAACATCGCGACCAGAAACAATAGTCCTAGGCATGCCATGCAACCTAACGACTTCTCTAAAGAACAAATCCGCAATATTTGAAGCATCATCGGTTTTATGACAAGCTATAAAATGTGCCATCTTAGAGAATCTATCCACAACAACAAAAATAGAATCCCTCCCCTTCTTAGTCCTAGGCGACCCCAAAATAAAGTCCATAGAAATGTCAATCCAAGTTCTTTTTAAGAATAGCACGCAAAGGTGTTCCCAAAGTTCTATTGACAACTTAAGTTTGTCCATCCGTTTGAGGATGACAAGTAGTAGAAAACAACAATTTTGTGCCAAGTTTAGCCCATAAAGTCTTCCAAAAGTAACTCAAGAATTTAACATCGCGACCAGAAACAATAGTCCTAGGCATGCCATGCAACCTAACGACTTCTCTAAAGAACAAATCCGCAATATTTGAAGCATCATCGGTTTTATGACAAGCTATAAAATGTGCCATCTTAGAGAATCTATCCACAACAACAAAAATAGAATCCCTCCCCTTCTTAGTCCTAGGCGACCCAAAATAAAGTCCATAGAAATGTCAATCCAAGTTCTTTTTAAGAATAGCACGCAAAGGTGTTCCCAAAGTTCTATTGACAACTTAAGTTTGTCCATCCGTTTGAGGATGACAAGTAGTAGAAAACAACAATTTTGTGCCAAGTTTAGCCCATAAAGTCTTCCAAAAGTAACTCAAGAATTTAACATCGCGACCAGAAACAACAGTCCTAGGCATGCCATGCAACCTAACGACTTCTCTAAAGAACAAATCCGCAATATTTGAAGCATCATCGGTTTTATGACAAGCTATAAAATGTGCCATCTTAGAGAATCTATCCACAACAACAAAAATAGAATCCCTCCCCTTCTTAGTCCTAGGCAACCCCAAAATAAAGTCCATAGAAATGTCAATCCAAGTTCTTTTTAAGAATAGCACGCAAAAGTGTTCCCAAAGTTCTATTGACAACTTCAGTTTGTCCATCCGTTTGAGATGACAAGTAGTAGAAAACAACAATTTTGTGCCAAGTTTAGCCCATAAAGTCTTCCAAAAGTAACTCAAGAATTTAACATCGCGACCAGAATCAATAGTCCTAGGCATGCCATGCAACCTAACGACTTCTCTAAAGAACAAATCCGCAATGTTTGAAGCATCATCGGTTTTATGACAAGCTATAAAATGTGCCATCTTAGAGAATCTATCCACAACAACAAAAATAGAATCCCTCCCCTTCTTAGTCCTAGGCAACCCCAAAATAAAGTCCATAGAAATGTCAATCCAAGTTCTTTTTAAGAATAGCACGCAAAAGTGTTCCCAAAGTTTTATTGACAACTTCAGTTTGTCCATCCGTTTTAGGATGACAAGTAGTAGAAAACAACAATTTTGTGCCAAGTTTAGCCCATAAAGTCTTCCAAAAGTAACTCAAGAATTTAACATCGCGACCAGAAACAACAGTCCTAGGCATGCCATGCAACCTAACGACTTCTCAAAAGAACAAATCCGCAATTTTTGAAGCATCATCGGTTTTATGACAAGCTATAAAATTGGCCATCTTAGAGAACCTATGTAGTAGCCCGAATTCCAAATTGGGTAATTAACGGAGTAATGGTGATTAAGAAGGTTTAAGGTGTAATTTTGGCTATGGTCATGATCGGACGGACCGAAGAGGGTTCGGAAGCACCAAAGAGTTCGGACGATCCGAAGTGTAGTTCGGTGAATCCGATCATAGGTGTCAAGTGTTGATCGACACGTCATTTTTCCATGCATGTTCGGACGGTCCGAAGTGTATGATCGGAGGATCCGATCATGAGCTGTCAAGAGCCAATGGACACGTAGCGTTCGGACGTTCCGAAGTGTTGTTCGGAGGATCCGAACATGGCCTATAAATAGTGCTCGGATTTCTCATTTGTGACTTGCCAATTCATGATTTTGCCTCATAGTTGAGAGGATTTGGAAGGTTTCTAGGTTAGTTGTTGGTCGAGCGATAGCCAAGAGCTGCCAGGAGTAGTAGCGTAGCGGCGCCTGAGTTTCAAGGCAATCGACATCAAAGGGCTGTCGACGGACGAAGGTAAACCCTAAACCTTTGGTAGTACTAGGGAGTACTGGTTTTGCTAGTCGAGCATGGTAGTATTGATTGAGTATGCTTTTGATGCGTAGGCTTGTGCTAGACCTGATTAGCGGTGTTGCGTAAGGCTAGGCTTGCTGTGATAGAGGTACGAAAGTACTATCCGAGATATCCTGGTTGAGTATACATTCATATATGTGTTGCATGAGTATTTGCTGCATTGTTATATGTCATATGATGCATGCTATTATGTCACGAGTTATGATGCATATTGCATATCATGTTGAGCCGTATCTCCTTCGAGATAGCCTTTACTGTTGAGCTGTATCTCTTTCGAGATAAGCTATATCTTGGGGCCGCTCAGCCCTGTCTTGTGGACGCATGGACACCGAGAGTACACAGTGGCCGACGGGTCGGGAGGGCTTCGGTGGTCCGGGACATTTTAGGTCCACGTCTGTCTTGTAGTGGATGCAGTGACCCAGAGGTTGGACCGCGCGGCACTATCCACTTGGCGCCTCTAGACTGAGCATTTTGAGATCCTTTGTGATTCCTGTTTCTTGACTACCCTGGTATCATATCATAGCATGTGCATTTCATATAGGTTTGTATACTCATACTTTTGTACTGGGCGTTCTTATCGCTCACGTCCTCGGTTTTGTTTATTCTTGGACACCCCATTCCCACGGGGCAGGCCTCAGGTTGGATGGCTCAGGAGGAGCAGGAGGAGGACGTTGAGTAGCTGGTTGGTTTAGTTTTCAGTGTTTTCCATTTGATTCGATATGGTTGTACTGGATATTTCATTTTGAGTTAGTCTAGACTTCGATTTCGATTGGGTTGTATAACTATTGTTGTTGGCCATATTTCCGCTGTTATCTCTGATTATAATTAATTAGGTTAATTGCATGCTTAGTTTTTGATTAGTAGGTGATTCTGGAACGGGTCACTACATTTATGGTATCAGAGCATGCGTATGATTTTGGGATATAGATTCTGTTTTGGGATTTCCGTTGACCATTTTACCATTTTCCCTATTCTATCTTGTAGCGATGGCTGACCATTTTGATGACGGGAGTAGTCAGGGGAGTGTAGGTCGATGGGGTGACCAGGACGATCATAGACGTCATCGTGAGCATCGTCATCGTCGGGATGGTCCTAGGCGTTTCGATATGCATCGTTTCATGCAGATGGGGCCTAAGCCTTTAGTTGGCGGTGAGACTCCCGATGATGCGGAGGATTGGTTAGAGCGCATGGAGAGTTGTTTCCGCGCATTCCAGTGCACCGATGAGCAGAAGATGGAGACCCTTAGTTTTCTTCTCGAGGGCCGTGCTCGCAGGTGGTGGCGATCAACTTCTGCGCCGATAGTTCAGTCGCAGGGTAGAGCGACTTGGGTCGATTTCCGTGCAGCGTTCATGCAGCTGTACTTTCCTCCAGCCCTTCGCCAGGCCAAGACGATTGAGCTCCTGAACCTTAAGCAGGGGAGTATGTCTGTTGATGAGTATCAGCAGAAATTCTTTGAGTTGTTACCCTTCGCTCCTCATATCAGTGGCAGTTCTGAGGCCAAGTATGATCATTTCCTCCAGGGCCTTAATCAGGAGATCTTTGATCGAGTCACTGTCTGTGATAATCCTACTTCTTATGATGGGTTAGTGAACCGGTGTCGCCAGGCAGAGATCAGTCTCCAGCGTGGTAGGGCTATTCTTTCTTCTTCTAGACCTCCGAGTACTTTGAGGCCTCGATCTCAGTCATTCAAGAAATCTGGTTCATCTTCTTCTGGATCTGGATCTCGATCTAGTGGTGTTTTCCGCTTTGGTAAGAAGAAGGAGTCTTGTGCGCATTGTGGGAAGAACCATCCATCGGAGCAATGCCGAGTAGCCGCAGGAGCTTGTTATCAGTGCGGAGAGATGGGGCATATTAAGAAGAATTGTCCTCAGTTGCGAGGTGGAGCAGGATCCGGTTCTGGATCTCAGACGACTGTTCAGCAGAGGAGGCAGGGTCAGGCAGTGGGTAGTTCGAATCTTCGACCTCGTGCCCAAGGTCAGGTTTTTGCGCTGAACCAGGATCAGGCTGCAGATGAGACGGAGAGAGTCATAGCAGGTACTTTTCATTTATGCGGTATTCCTGCTTTTGTTCTTATTGATACAGGAGCCTCTCATTCCTTCATTTCTGCACGATTTGTTAAGCGTCATAGGTTACCCTATGTTTCTCTAGACGTCATTCTTTCTGTTTCTACTCCGATGGGTCATTCGGTGTTAGCGAAGCGTCTAGTGATGGGTTGTCCCTTAGATTTTGAGGGTAACGAGTTGACTGCGAATCTTATGATCCTAGAGATGGAAGATTTTGATTGTATCTTGGGTATAGACTTATTGACTACCTACCGAGCTACTGTGGATTGTTACCAGAAGCTTGTTCAGTTTCGTACGACTGAAAGCTCTAGTTGGTTTTTCTATGGTGAGGGAGCGCGACCTCCGATGCCAGTGGTATCTGCTCTGAAAGCCTGTCGTGCTTTAGAGTCGGGCGGGGAAGGCTACCTCATCTATGCGATTGATTCATCCACAGGTAGTGTTGGTCTAGAGGATATTCCAGTGGTTTGTGAATTTCCTGATGTTTTCCCAGATGAGATTCCTGGTTTTCCTCCGGTTAGAGAGGTGGAATTTGGCATAGATTTAATGCCAGGGACTGCACCGATTTCTCGTGCCCCCTATCGTCTTGCTCCGTCAGAGATGAGAGAGCTGAAGCAGCAATTGCAGGATCTTCTTGATAAGGGTTATATTCGCCCGAGTGTTTCGCCTTGGGGAGCTCCAGTCTTGTTTGTCAAGAAGAAGGATGGATCGATGCGGTTGTGCATTGATTATCGCCAGCTGAATCGGGTGACGATCAAAAACAAGTACCCTTTACCCCGTATTGATGACTTGTTCGATCAGCTTCAGGGTACTTCTGTTTACTCCAAGATCGACTTGCGATCGGGTTATCATCAGATGAGAGTCAGAGATGATGATATTTCCAAGACTGCATTTCGTACTCGTTATGGGCATTACGAGTTTCTAGTTATGCCATTCGGATTGACGAATGCGCCAGCGGTGTTCATGGATCTGATGAACCGAGTCTTCCGAGATTTTCTGGATCAGTTTGTGGTGGTTTTCATTGACGATATCTTGATCTATTCCCACAGTGTGGAAGAGCATGCCCAACACTTGAGGATTGTGTTGCAGATTCTTCGCGAGAAGCAATTGTATGCTAAGCTGAGTAAGTGCGAGTTCTGGATTGATCGTGTGGTATTCCTTGGTCATGTGATTTCCAAGGAAGGAGTTTCTGTGGATCCCAGCAAGATTGAAGCAGTGCTGAATTGGTCACGTCCGACGACGGTGGCTGAGATCCGTAGTTTTCTAGGTCTGGCAGGGTATTATCGTCGCTTCATCGTGAATTTCTCTCAGATAGCCAGACCATTGACGCAACTTACTCGGAGGGATGTTCCATTTGAGTGGTCATCCGAGTGCGAAGATAGTTTCAGAGAGCTTCGTCGACTTCTGACTTCCGCACCTGTTTTGGCGTTACCGTCAGGATCTGATGGTTTCAGTGTTTACACCGATGCCTCCACTCAAGGCTTAGGGTGTGTGTTGACGCAAAACGGTCATGTGATTGCTTATGCTTCCAGACAGCTGAAATCTCACGAGGAGAAGTATCCCACTCATGATCTGGAATTGGCAGCTATTGTGTTTGCGCTGAAGATTTGGCGTCATTATTTGTACGGTGTTCAGTTTGAAATCTTTACTGATCATAAGAGTCTGAAATATCTGTTCACTCAGGCTGAGTTGAACATGAGGCAACGTCGTTGGATGGATTTGCTGAAGGATTATGATTGCGAGATCAAGTACCATCCAGGTTCTGCGAATCTCACAGCTGATGCGCTTAGTCGCAAGGTGAGAGCCTCTGCACTTCAGACTTGTGCTATGACTAGTGCCATCCAGGATAGTTGCTCGTTGGGGTTTAACTTCAAGCATCGGAAAGGTATGGAGAGCATTCGTGTTGCTACCATTTTATCTGAGCCCAATTTGTTCACTCGGATTCGAGAAGCTCAGATGTCTGATCTCAAGACTCAGAGATTAGCTCGGTTAGTTGGTGGTGATAGCAATTTCCATTATCAGTCCAATGGTCTTCTGTGCTTATCTAATCGGGTTGTAGTACCAGAGGATGACACTTTGAGGGACGAGATATTGTCTCAGGCGCATCGAAGCAAGTTAAGTGTTCATCCAGGAAGCAACAAGATGTATAGAGACTTGAGGATGCGGTTTTGGTGGAAAGGGATGAAGCGCAGCGTGTATCAGTTTGTCTCCAAGTGTCTAGTTTGCCAGCAGGTTAAGGCAGAGCACCGTCGACCGGGAGGATTGTTGTTGAACTTACCTATTCCAGAATGGAAGTGGGAGCATATTACGATGGATTTCATTACTCACTTGCCATTATCTTCGAGGAACAGCGATGCTATCTGGGTAGTGGTGGATCGACTCACCAAGTCTGCTCATTTTCTGCCGTATAATCGTGATTTCACTTTCGATCGTATGGCTCGATTGTACATTCAGGAGATTGTACGTTTGCATGGAGTGCCTGTCAGTATTGTTAGTGACAGAGATCCTCGTTTTACCTCACGGTTTTGGGGTAGTTTCCAGTCAGCTTTGGGTACTACACTGAGTCTGAGTACTGCTTATCATCCGGAGACTGACGGTCAATCAGAGAGGACTATCCGTACGCTTGAGGATATGTTGCGAGCCTGTGTTATGGATTTCGGACCCGCTTGGCAGGATCATTTGCCTTTGATTGAGTTCGCGTACAACAACAGCTATCATCGTAGTATTGGTATGGCACCATTTGAGGCGTTGTACGGGCGACGTTGTCGTACTCCATTATTCTGGGATGAAGTCGGGGAACGACAGGTAGAGGGACCGGAGTTAGTCCAGCAGGCTATAGATAAGGTTGCAGTAATCAAGAAGCGGATTAAGACTGCTCAGGATCGACAGGCTAGTTATGCGAACACAAAGCGTCGACCTCTTCATTTTCAGCCAGGTGAGAAGGTGTTTCTCCGAGTTTCGCCTTTTCGCAGGATTTTGAGATTTGGTCTCAAGGGTAAGCTGTCTCCGAGATTTATTGGTCCATTCGAGATACTGGAATGTGTGGGAGATTTAGCTTACAGACTTGCGTTGCCGCCGTACCTATCAAGTATTCATGATGTGTTCCACGTATCCTTGTTGAGACGTTATGTAGCAGATGAGTCGCACATCTTACATCCATCTGAAGTTCAACTTGATACGGATTTGTCTTACGTGGAGCGACCAGTTCAGATTCTAGATCGCAAAGATAAGGTGTTGCGGAATAAGATCATTCCTCTTGTCTTAGTGCAGTGGCAGCGTCGAGGCACTGAAGAAGCCACTTGGGAGTTAGAGAGTCGTATGCGTTCGGAGCATCCAGAGCTCTTTTGAGTTGTGCTTTGTATAAGTTTGTGTTTTCAGTTGTAATCATAGTATCAGTTGTATTCAACAACAATTGAGATGTATTAATGATGTTGTTATTTCGTTTTGTTCATTCTCTAAGCCTGATTTCGAGGACGAAATCTTTTAAGGGGGGGAGAATGTAGTAGCCCGAATTCCAAATTGGGTAATTAACGGAGTAATGGTGATTAAGAAGGTTTAAGGTGTAATTTTGGCTATGGTCATGATCGGACGGACCGAAGAGGGTTCGGAAGCACCGAAGAGTTCGGACGATCCGAAGTGTAGTTCGGTGAATCCGATCATAGGTGTCAAGTGTTGATCGACACGTCATTTTTCCATGCATGTTCGGACGGTCCGAAGTGTATGATCGGAGGATCCGATCATGAGCTGTCAAGAGCCAATGGACACGTAGCGTTCGGACGTTCCGAAGTGTTGTTCGGAGGATCCGAACATGACCTATAAATAGTGCTCGGATTTCTCATTTGTGACTTGCCAATTCATGATTTTGCCTCATAGTTGAGAGGATTTGGAAGGTTTCTAGGGTTAGTTGTTGGTCGAGCGATAGCCAAGAGCTGCCAGGAGTAGTAGCGTAGCGGCGCCTGAGTTTCAAGGCAATCGACATCAAAGGGCTGTCGACGGACGAAGGTAAACCCTAAACCTTTGGTAGTACTAGGGAGTACTGGTTTTGCTAGTCGAGCATGGTAGTATTGATTGAGTATGCTTTTGATGCGTAGGCTTGTGCTAGACCTGATTAGCGGTGTTGCGTAAGGCTAGGCTTGCTGTGATAGAGGTACGAAAGTACTATCCGAGATATCCTGGTTGAGTATACATTCATATATGTGTTGCATGAGTATTTGCTGCATTGTTATATGTCATATGATGCATGCTATTATGTCACGAGTTATGATGCATATTGCATATCATGTTGAGCCGTATCTCCTTCGAGATAGCCTTTACTGTTGAGCTGTATCTCTTTCGAGATAAGCTATATCTTGGGGCCGCTCAGCCCTGTCTTGTGGACGCATGGACACCGAGAGTACACAGTGGCCGACGGGTCGGGAGGGCTTCGGTGGTCCGGGACATTTTAGGTCCACGTCTGTTCTTGCAGTGGATGCAGTGACCCAGAGGTTGGACCGCGCGGCACTATCCACTTGGCGCCTCTAGACTGAGCATTTTGAGATCCTTTGTGATTCCTGTTTCTTGACTACCCTGGTATCATATCATAGCATGTGCATTTCATATAGGTTTGTATACTCATACTTTTGTACTGGGCGTTCTTATCGCTCACGTCCTCGGTTTTGTTTATTCTTGGACACCCCATTCCCACGGGGCAGGCCTCAGGTTGGATGGCTCAGGAGGAGCAGGAGGAGGACGTTGAGTAGCTGGTTGGTTTAGTTTTCAGTGTTTTCCATTCGATTCGATATGGTTGTACTGGATATTTCATTTTGAGTTAGTCTAGACTTCGATTTCGATTGGGTTGTATAACTATTGTTGTTGGCCATATTTCCGCTGTTATCTCTGATTATAATTAATTAGGTTAATTGCATGCTTAGTTTTTGATTAGTAGGTGATTCTGGAACGGGTCACTACAACCTATCCACAACAACAAAAATAGAATCCCTCCCCTTCTTAGTCCTAGGCGACCCTGAAATAAAGTCCATAGAATTGTCAATCCAAGTTCTTTTGAAGAATAGCACGCAAAAGTGTTCCCAAAGTTTTGTTGACAACTTCAGTTGGTCCATCCGTTTGAGGATGACAAGTAGTAGAAAACAACAATTTTGTGCCAAGTTTAGCCCATAAAGTCTTCCAAAAGTAACTCAAGAATTTAATATCGCGATCAGAAATAATAGTCCTAGGCCCATGCAACCTAACGACTTCTCTAAAGAACATATCCGCAATGTTTGAAGCATCATCGGTTTTATGACAAGCTATAAAATGTGCCATCTTAGAGAATCTATCCACAACAACAAAAATAAAATCCCTCCCCTTCTTAGTCCTAGGAAACCCCAAAATAAAGTCCATGAAATGTCAATCCAAGTTCTTTTTAAGAATAGCACGCAAAAGTGTTCCCAAAGTTCTATTGACAACTACAGTTGGTCCATCCGTTTGAGGATGACAAGTAGTAGAAAACAACAATTTTGTGCCAAGTTTAGCCCATAAAGTCTTCCAATATTAACTAAAGAATTTAACATCGTGACCAGAAACAACAGTCCTAGGCATGCCATGCAACCTAACGACTTCTCTAAAGAACAAATCCGCAATGTTTGAAGCATCATCGGTTTTATGACAAGCTATAAAA
The DNA here is from genome assembly GCF_022965805.1 of Primulina eburnea. Classification (NCBI taxonomy): domain Eukaryota; kingdom Viridiplantae; phylum Streptophyta; class Magnoliopsida; order Lamiales; family Gesneriaceae; genus Primulina; species Primulina eburnea. The sequence goes on from NW_027330577.1 coordinate 92,033, forward strand.
TGTGCCATCTTAGAGAATCTATCCACAACAACAAAAATAGAATCCCTCCCCTTCTTTGTCATAGGCGACCCCAAAATAAAGTCCATAGAAATATCAATCCAAGTTCTTTTTAAGAATAGCACGCAAAAGTGTTCCCAAAGTTCTATTAACAACTTCAGTTTGTCCATCCGTTTGAGGATGACAAGTAGTAGAAAACAACAATTTTGTGCCAAGTTTAGCCCATAAAGTCTTCCAAAAGTAACTCAAGAATTTAACATCGCGACCAGAAACAACAGTCCTAGGCATGCCATGCAACCTAACGACTTCTCTAAAGAACAAATCCGCAATATTTGAAGCATCATCGGTTTTATGATAAGCTATAAAAAGTGCCATCTTAGAGAATCTATCCACAACAACAAAAATAGAATCCCTCCCCTTCTTAGTCCTAGGCAACCCCGAAATAAAGTCCATAGAAATGTCAATTCAAGTTCTTTTTAAGAATAGCACACAAAAGTGTTCCCAAAGTTCTATTGACAACTTCAGTTTGTCCATCCGTTTGAGGATGACAAGTAGTAGAAAACAACAATTTTGTGCCAAGTTTAGCCCATAAAGTCTTCCAATAGTAACTAAAGAATTTAACATCGCGACCAGAAACAATAGTCCTAGGCATGCCATGCAACCTAACGACTTCTCTAAAATACAAATCTGCAATGTTTGAAGCATCATCAGTTTTATGACAAGCTATAAAATGTGCCATCTTAGAGAATCTATCCACAACAACAAAAATAGAATCCCTCCCCTTCTTAGTCCTAAGGCAACCCCAAAATAAAGTCCATAGAAATGTCAATCCAAGTTCTTTTTAAGAATAGCACGCAAAAGTGTTCCCAAAGTTCTATTGACAACTTCAGTTTGTCCATCCGTTTGAGGATGACAAGTAGTAGAAAACAACAATTTTGTGCCAAGTTTAGCCCATAAAGTCTTCCAAAAGTAACTCAAGAATTTAACATCGCGATCAGAAACAACAGTCCTAGGCATGCCATGCAACCTAACGACTTCTCTAAAGAACAAATCCGCAATATTTGAAGCATCATCGGTTTTATGACAAGCTATAAAATGTGCCATCTTAGAGAATCTATCCACAACAACAAAAATAGAATCCCTCCCCTTCTTAGTCCTAGGCAACCCCAAAATAAAGTCCATAGAAATGTCAATCCAAGTTCTTTTTAAGAATAGCACGCAAAGGTGTTCCCAAAGTTCTATTGACAACTTAAGTTTGTCCATCCGTTTGAGGATGACAAGTAGTAGAAAACAACAATTTTGTGCCAAGTTTAGCCCATAAAGTCTTCCAAAAGTAACTCAAGAATTTAACATCGCGACCAGAAACAATAGTCCTAGGCACTGCCATGCAACCTAACGACTTCTCTAAAGAACAAATCCGCAATATTTGAAGCATCATCGGTTTTATGACAAGCTATAAAATGTGCCATCTTAGAGAATCTATCCACAACAACAAAAATAGAATCCCTCCCCTTCTTAGTCCTAGGCAACCCCGAAATAAAGTCCATAGAAATGTCAATTCAAGTTCTTTTTAAGAATAGCACGCAAAAGTGTTCCCAAAGTTCTATTGACAACTTCAGTTTGTCCATCCGTTTGAGATGACAAGTAGTAGAAAACAACAATTTTGTGCCAAGTTTAGCCCATAAAGTCTTCCAAAAGTAACTCAAGAATTTAACATCGCGACCAGAATCAATAGTCCTAGGCATGCCATGCAACTTAACGACTTCTCTAAAGAACAAATCCGCAATGTTTGAAGCATCATCGGTTTTATGACAAGCTATAAAATGTGCCATCTTAGAGAATCTATCCACAACAACAAAAATAGAATCCCGTCCCCTTCTTAGTCCTAGGCAACCCCAAAATAAAGTCTATAGAAATGTCAATCCAAGTTCTTTTTAAGAATAGCACGCAAAAGTGTTCCCAAAGTTTTATTGACAACTTCAGTTTGTCCATCCGTTTTAGGATGACAAGTAGTAGAAAACAACAATTTTGTGCCAAGTTTAGCCCATAAAGTCTTCCAAAAGTAACTCAAGAATTTAACATCGCGACCAGAAACAACAGTCCTAGGCATGCCATGCAACCTAACGACTTCTCTAAAGAACAAATCCGCAATGTTTGAAGCATCATCGGTTTTATGACAAGCTATAAAATGTGCCATCTTAGAGAATCTATCCACAACAACAAAAATAGAATCCCTCCCCTTCTTAGTCCTAGGCAACCCTAAATAAAGTCCATAGAAATGTCAATCCAAGTTCTTTTTAAGAATAGCACGCAAAAGTGTTCCCAAAGTTTTATTGACAACTTCAGTTTGTCCATCCGTTTGAGGATGACAAGTAGTAGAAAACAACAATTTTGTGCCAAGTTTAGCCCATAAAGTCTTCCAAAAGTAACTCAAGAATTTAACATCGCGATCAGAAACAATAGTCCTAGGCATGCCATGCAACCTAACGACTTCTCTAAAGAACAAATCCGCAATGTTTGAAGCATCATCGGTTTTATGACAAGCTATAAAATGTGCCATCTTAGAGAATCTATCCACAACAACAAAAATAGAATCCCTCCCCTTCTTAGTCCTAGGCAACCCCAAAATAAAGTCCATAGAAATGTCAATCCAAGTTCTTTTTAAGAATAGCACGCAAAAGTGTTCCCAAAGTTCTATTGACAACTTCAGTTTGTCCATCCGTTTGAGGATGACAAGTAGTAGAAAACAACAATTTTGTGCCAAGTTTAGCCCATAAAGTCTTCCAATAGTAACTCAAGAATTTAACATCGCGACCAGAAACAACAGTCCTAGGCATGCCATGCAACCTAACGACTTCTCTAAAGAACAAATCCGCAATGTTTGAAGCATCATCGGTTTTATGACAAGCTATAAAATGTGCCATCTTAGAGAATCTATCCACAACAACAAAAATAGAATCCCTCCCCTTCTTAGTCCTAGGCGACCCCAAAATAAAGTCCATAGAAATGTCAATCCAAGTTCTTTTTAAGAATAGCACGCAAAAGTGTTCCCAAAGTTCTATTGACAACTTCAGTTTGTCCATCCGTTTGAGGATGACAAGTAGTAGAAAACAACAATTTTGTGCCAAGTTTAGCCCATAAAGTCTTCCAAAAGTAACTCAAGAATTTAACATCGCGACCAGAAACAACAGTCCTAGGCATGCCATGCAACCTAACGACTTCTCTAAAGAACAAATCCGCAATATTTGAAGCATCATCGGTTTTATGACAAGCTATAAAATGTGCCATCTTAGAGAATCTATCCACAACAACAAAAATAGAATCCCTCCCCTTCTTAGTCCTAGGCAACCCCGAAATAAAGTCCATAGAAATGTCAATTCAAGTTCTTTTTAAGAATAGCACGCAAAAGTGTTCCCAAAGTTCTATTGACAACTTCAGTTTGTCCATCCGTTTGAGGATGACAAGTAGTAGAAAACAACAATTTTGTGCCAAGTTTAGCCCATAAAGTCTTCCAATAGTAACTAAAGAATTTAACATCGCGACCAGAAACAATAGTCCTAGGCATGCCATGCAACCTAACGACTTCTCTAAAATACAAATCTGCAATGTTTGAAGCATCATCAGTTTTATGACAAGCTATAAAATGTGCCATCTTAGAGAATCTATCCACAACAACAAAAATAGAATCCCTCCCCTTCTTAGTCTTAGGCGACCCCAAAATAAAGTCCATAGAAATGTCAATCCAAGTTCTTTTTAAGAATAGCACGCAAAGGTGTTCCCAAAGTTCTATTGACAACTTCAGTTTGTCCATCCGTTTGAGGATGACAAGTAGTAGAAAACAACAATTTTGTGCCAAGTTTAGCCCATAAAGTCTTCCAAAAGTAACTCAAGAATTTAACATCGCGACCAGAAACAACAGTCCTAGGCATGCCACTGCAACCTAACGACTTCTCTAAAGAACAAATCCGCAATATTTGAAGCATCATCGGTTTTATGACAAGCTATAAAATTTGCCATCTTAGAGAATCTATCCACAACAACAAAAATAGAATCCCTCCCCTTCTTAGTCCTAGGCGACCCCAAAATAAAGTCCATAGAAATGTCAATCCAAGTTCTTTTTAAGAATAGCACGCAAAGGTGTTCCCAAAGTTCTATTGACAACTTAAGTTTGTCCATCCGTTTGAGGATGACAAGTAGTAGAAAACAACAATTTTGTGCCAAGTTTAGCCCATAAAGTCTTCCAAAAGTAACTCAAGAATTTAACATCGCGACCAGAAACAACAGTCCTAGGCATGCCATGCAACCTAACGACTTCTCTAAAGAACAAATCCGCAATATTTGAAGCATCATCGGTTTTATGACAAGCTATAAAATGTGCCATCTTAGAGAATCTATCCACAACAACAAAAATAGAATCCCTCCCCTTCTTAGTCCTAGGCAACCCCGAAATAAAGTCCATAGAAATGTCAATTCAAGTTCTTTTTAAGAATAGCACGCAAAAGTGTTCCCAAAGTTCTATTGACAACTTCAGTTTGTCCATCTGTTTGAGAATGACAAGTAGTAGAAAACAACAATTTTGTGCCAAGTTTAGCCCATAAAGTCTTCCAAAAGTAACTCAAGAATTTAACATCGCGACCAGAATCAATAGTCCTAGGCATGCCATGCAACCTAACGACTTCTCTAAAGAACAAATCCGCAATGTTTGAAGCATCATCGGTTTTATGACAAGCTATAAAATGTGCCATCTTAGAGAATCTATCCACAACAACAAAAATAGAATCCGTCCCCTTCTTAGTCCTAGGCAACCCCAAAATAAAGTCTATAGAAATGTCAATCCAAGTTCTTTTTAAGAATAGCACGCAAAAGTGTTCCCAAAGTTTTATTGACAACTTCAGTTTGTCCATCCGTTTTAGGATGACAAGTAGTAGAAAACAACAATTTTGTGCCAAGTTTAGCCCATAAAGTCTTCCAAAAGTAACTCAAGAATTTAACATCGCGACCAGAAACAACAGTCCTAGGCATGCCATGCAACCTAACGACTTCTCTAAAGAACAAATCCGCAATATTTGAAGCATCATCGGTTTTATGACAAGCTATAAAATGTGCCATCTTAGAGAATCTATCCACAACAACAAAAATAGAATCCCTCCCCTTCTTAGTCCTAGGCGACCCCTGAAATAAAGTCCATAGAAATGTCAATCCAAGTTCTTTTAAGAATAGCACGCAAAAGTGTTCCCAAAGTTTTATTGACAACTTCAGTTGGTCCATCCGTTTGAGGATGACAAGTAGTAGAAAACAACAATTTTGTGCCAAGTTTAGCCCATAAAGTCTTCCAAAAGTAACTCAAGAATTTAATATCGCGATCAGAAACAATAGTCCTAGGCATGCCATGCAACCTAACGACTTCTCTAAAGAACAAATCCGCAATGTTTGAAGCATCATCGGTTTTATGACAAGCTATAAAATGTGCCATCTTAGAGAATCTATCCACAACAACAAAAATAGAATCCCTCCCCTTCTTAGTCCTAGGCAACCCCAAAATAAAGTCCATAGAAATGTCAATCCAAGTTCTTTTTAAGAATAGCACGCAAAAGTGTTCCCAAAGTTCTATTGACAACTTCAGTTGGTCCATCCGTTTGAGGATGACAAGTAGTAGAAAACAACAATTTTGTGCCAAGTTTAGCCCATAAAGTCTTCCAATAGTAACTCAAGAATTTAACATCGCGACCAGAAACAACTAGTCCTAGGCATGCCATGCAACCTAACGACTTCTCTAAAGAACAAATCCGCAATGTTTGAAGCATCATCGGTTTTATGACAAGCTATAAAATGTGCCATCTTAGAGAATCTATCCACAACAACAAAAATAGAATCCCTCCCCTTCTTAGTCTTAGGCGACCCCAAAATAAAGTCCATAGAAATGTCAATCCAAGTTCTTTTTAAGAATAGCACGCAAAAGTGTTCCCAAAGTTCTATTGACAACTTCAGTTTGTCCATCCGTTTGAGGATGACAAGTAGTAGAAAACAACAATTTTGTGCCAAGTTTAGCCCATAAAGTCTTCCAAAAGTAACTCAAGAATTTAACATCGCGACCAGAAACAACTAGTCCTAGGCATGCCATGCAACCTAACGACTTCTCTAAAGAACAAATCCGCAATATTTGAAGCATCATCGGTTTTATGACAAGCTATAAAATGTGCCATCTTAGAGAATCTATCCACAACAACAAAAATAGAATCCCTCCCCTTCTTAGTCCTAGGCAACCCCAAAATAAAGTCCATAGAAATGTCAATCCAAGTTCTTTTTAAGAATAGCACGCAAAAGTGTTCCCAAAGTTCTATTGACAACTTCAGTTTGTCCATCCGTTTGAGGATGACAAGTAGTAGAAAACAACAATTTTGTGCCAAGTTTAGCCCATAAAGTCTTCCAATAGTAACTCAAGAATTTAACATCGCGACCAGAAACAATAGTCCTAGGCATGCCATGCAACCTAACGACTTCTCTAAAGAACAAATCCGCAATGTTTGAAGCATCATCAGTTTTATGACAAGCTATAAAATGTGCCATCTTAGAGAATCTATCCACAACAACAAAAATAGAATCCCTCCCCTTCTTTGTCTTAGGCGACCCCAAAATAAAGTCCATAGAAATGTCAATCCAAGTTCTTTTTAAGAATAGCACGCAAAGGTGTTCCCAAAGTTCTATTGACAACTTAAGTTTGTCCATCCGTTTGAGGATGACAAGTAGTAGAAAACAACAATTTTGTGCCAAGTTTAGCCCATAAAGTCTTCCAAAAGTAACTCAAGAATTTAACATCGCGACCAGAAACAATAGTCCTAGGAACGCCATGCAACCTAACGACTTCTTTAAAGAACAAATCCGCAATTTTTGAAGCATCATCGGTTTTATGACAAGCTATAAAATGTGCCATCTTAGAGAATCTATCCACAACAACAAAAATAGAATCCCTACCCTTCTTAGTCCTAGGCAACCGCAAAATAAAGTCCATAGAAATGTCAATCCAAGTTCATTTTAAGAATAGCACGCAAAAGTGTTCCCAAAGTTCTATTGACAACTTAAGTTTGTCCATCCGTTTGAGGATGACAAGTAGTAGAAAACAACAATTTTGTGCCAAGTTTAGCCCATAAAGTCTTCCAAAAGTAACTCAAGAATTTAACATCGCGACCAGAAACAACAGTCCTAGGCATGCCATGCAACCTAACGACTTCTCTAAAGAACAAATCCGCAATATTTGAAGCATCATCGGTTTTATGACAAGCTATAAAATGTGCCATCTTAGAGAATCTATCCACAACAACAAAAATAGAATCCCTCCCCTTCTTAGTCCTTAGGCGACCCCAAAATAAAGTCCATAGAAATGTCAATCCAAGTTCTTTTTAAGAATAGCACGCAAAGGTGTTCCCAAAGTTCTATTGACAACTTAAGTTTGTCCATCCGTTTGAGGATGACAAGTAGTAGAAAACAACAATTTTGTGCCAAGTTTAGCCCATAAAGTCTTCCAAAAGTAACTCAAGAATTTAACATCGCGACCAGAAACAATAGTCCTAGGCACGCCATGCAACCTAACGACTTCTTTAAAGAACAAATCCGCAATTTTTGAAGCATCATCGGTTTTATGACAAGCTATAAAATGTGCCATCTTAGAGAATCTATCCACAACAACAAAAATAGAATCCCTCCCCTTCTTGTCTTAGGCGACCCCAAAATAAAGTCCATAGAAATGTCAATCCAAGTTCTTTTTAAGAATAGCACGCAAAGGTGTTCCCAAAGTTCTATTGACAACTTAAGTTTGTCCATCCGTTTTAGGATGACAAGTAGTAGAAAACAACAATTTTGTGCCAAGTTTAGCCCATAAAGTCTTCCAAAGTAACTCAAGAATTTAACATCGCGACCAGAAACAACAGTCCTAGGCATGCCATGCAAACTAACGACTTCTCTAAAGAACAAATCCGCAATATTTGAAGCATCATCGGTTTTATGACAAGCTATAAAATGTGCCATCTTAGAGAATCTATCCACAACAACAAAAATAGAATCCCTCCCCTTCTTAGTCCTAGGCGACCCCAAAATAAAGTCCATAGAAATGTCAATCCAAGTTCTTTTTAAGAATAGCACGCAAAGGTGTTCCCAAAGTTCTATTGACAACTTAAGTTTGTCCATCCGTTTGAGGATGACAAGTAGTAGAAAACAACAATTTTGTGCCAAGTTTAGCCCATAAAGTCTTCCAAAAGTAACTCAAGAATTTAACATCGCGACCAGAAACAACAGTCCTAGGCATGCCATGCAACCTAACGACTTCTCTAAAGAACAAATCCGCAATATTTGAAGCATCATCGGTTTTATGACAAGCTATAAAATGTGCCATCTTAGAGAATCTATCCACAACAACAAAAATAGAATCCCTCCCCTTCTTAGTCCTAGGCGACCCCAAAATAAAGTCCATAGAAATGTCAATCCAAGTTCTTTTTAAGAATAGCACGCAAAGTGTTCCCAAAGTTCTATTGACAACTTCAGTTTGTCCATCCGTTTGAGGATGACAAGTAGTAGAAAACAACAATTTTGTGCCAAGTTTAGCCCATAAAGTCTTCCAAAAGTAACTCAAGAATTTAACATCGCGACCAGAAACAACAGTCCTAGGCATGCCATGCAACCTAACGACTTCTCTAAAGAACAAATCCGCAATATTTGAAGCATCATCGGTTTTATGACAAGCTATAAAATGTGCCATCTTAGAGAATCTATCCACAACAACAAAAATAGAATCCCTCCCCTTCTTAGTCCTAGGCAACCCCAAAATAAAGTCCATAGAAATGTCAATTCAAGTTCTTTTTAAGAATAGCACGCAAAAGTGTTCCCAAAGTTCTATTGACAACTTCAGTTTGTCCATCCGTTTGAGAATGACAAGTAGTAGAAAACAACAATTTTGTGCCAAGTTTAGCCCATAAAGTCTTCCAAAAGTAACTCAAGAATTTAACATCGCGACCAGAATCAATAGTCCTAGGCATGCCATGCAACTTAACGACTTCTCTAAAGAACAAATCCGCAATGTTTGAAGCATCATCGGTTTTATGACAAGCTATAAAATGTGCCATCTTAGAGAATCTATCCACAACAACAAAAATAGAATCCCTCCCCTTCTTAGTCCTAGGCAACCCCAAAATAAAGTCCATAGAAATGTCAATCCAAGTTCTTTTTAAGAATAGCACGCAAAAGTGTTCCCAAAGTTTTATTGACAACTTCAGTTTGTCCATCCGTTTGAGGATGACAAGTAGTAGAAAACAACAATTTTGTGCCAAGTTTAGCCCATAAAGTCTTCCAAAAGTAACTCAAGAATTTAACATCGCGACCAGAAACAACAGTCCTAGGCATGCCATGCAACCTAACGACTTCTCTAAAGAACAAATCCGCAATGTTTGAAGCATCATCGGTTTTATGACAAGCTATAAAATGTGCCATCTTAGAGAATCTATCCACAACAACAAAAATAGAATCCCTCCCCTTCTTAGTCCTAGGCGACCCCGAAATAAAGTCCATAGAAATGTCAATCCAAGTTCTTTTTAAGAATAGCACGCAAAAGTGTTCCCAAAGTTTTATTGACAACTTCAGTTTGTCCATCCGTTTGAGGATGACAAGTAGTAGAAAACAACAATTTTGTGTCAAGTTTAGCCCATAAAGTCTTCCAAAAGTAACTCAAGAATTTAATATCGCGATCAGAAACAATAGTCCTAGACTCCATGCAACCTAATGACTTCTCTAAAGAACAAATCCGCAATGTTTGAAGCATCATCGGTTTTATGACAAGCTATAAAATGTGCCATCTTAGAGAATCTATCCACAACAACAAAAATAGAATCCCTCCCCTTCTTAGTCCTAGGCGAACCCAAAATAAAGTCCATAGAAATGTCAATCCAAGTTCTTTTTAAGAATAGCACGCAAAGGTGTTCTCAAAGTTCTATTGACAACTTCAGTTTGTCCATCCGTTTGAGGATGACAAGTAGTAGAAAACAACAATTTTGTGCCAAGTTTAGCCCATAAAGTCTTCCAAAAGTAACTCAAGAATTTAACATCGCGACCAGAAACAATAGTCCTAGGCATGCCATGCAACCTAACGACTTCTCTAAAGAACAAATCCGCAATGTTTGAAGCATCATCGGTTTTATGACAAGCTATAAAATGTGCCATCTTAGAGAATCTATCCACAACAACAAAAATAGAATCCCTCCCCTTCTTAGTCCTAGGCAACCCCAAATAAAGTCCATAGAAATGTCAATCCAAGTTCTTTTTAAGAATAGCACGCAAAAGTGTTCCCAAAGTTCTATTGACAACTTCAGTTTGTCCATCCGTTTGAGGATGACAAGTAGTAGAAAACAACAATTTTGTGCCAAGTTTAGCCCATAAAGTCTTCCAAAAGTAACTCAAGAATTTAACATCGCGACCAGAAACAATAGTCCTAGGCATGCCATGCAACCTAACGACTTCTCTAAAGAACAAATCCGCAATGTTTGAAGCATCATCGGTTTTATGACAAGCTATAAAATGTGCCATCTTAGAGAATCTATCCACAACAACAAAAATAGAATCCCTCCCCTTCTTAGTCCTAGGCACCCCAAAATAAAGTCCATAGAAATGTCAATCCAAGTTCTTTTTAAGAATAGCACGCAAAAGTGTTCCCAAAGTTCTATTGACAACTTCAGTTTGTCCATCCGTTTGAGGATGACAAGTAGTAGAAAACAACAATTTTGTGCCAAGTTTAGCCCATAAAAGTCTTCCAAAAGTAACTCAAGAATTTAACATCGCGACCAGAAACAACAGTCCTAGGCATGCCATGCAACCTAACGACTTCTCTAAAGAACAAATCCGCAATATTTGAAGCATCATCGGTTTTATGACAAGCTATAAAATGTGCCATCTTAGAGAATCTATCCACAACAACAAAAATAGAATCCCTCCCCTTCTTAGTCCTAGGCAACCCCGAAATAAAGTCCATAGAAATGTCAATCCAAGTTCTTTTTAAGAATAGCACGCAAAAGTGTTCCAAAGTTCTATTGACAACTTCAGTTTGTCCATCCGTTTGAGGATGACAAGTAGTAGAAAACAACAATTTTGTGCCAAGTTTAGCCCATAAAGTCTTCCAAAAGTAACTCAAGAATTTAACATCGCGACCAGAAACAATAGTCCTAGGCATGCCATGCAACCTAACGACTTCTCTAAAGAACAAATCCGCAATGTTTGAAGCATCATCGGTTTTATGACAAGCTATAAAATGTGCCATCTTAGAGAATCTATCCACAACAACAAAAATAGAATCCCTCCCCTTCTTAGTCCTAGGCAACCCCAAAATAAAGTCCATAGAAATGTCAATCCAAGTTCTTTTTAAGAATAGCACGCAAAAGTGTTCCCAAAGTTCTATTGACAACTTCAGTTTGTCCATCCGTTTGAGGATGACAAGTAGTAGAAAACAACAATTTTGTGCCAAGTTTAGCCCATAAAGTCTTCCAAAGTAACTCAAGAATTTAACATCGCGACCAGAAACAATAGTCCTAGGCATGCCATGCAACCTAACGACTTCTCTAAAGAACAAATCCGCAATGTTTGAAGCATCATCGGTTTTATGACAAGCTATAAAATGTGCCATCTTAGAGAATCTATCCACAACAACAAAAATAGAATCCCTCCCCTTCTTAGTCCTAGGCAACCCCAAAATAAAGTCCATAGAAATGTCAATCCAAGTTCTTTTTAAGAATAGCACGCAAAAGTGTTCCCAAAGTTCTATTGACAACTTCAGTTTGTCCATCCGTTTGAGGATGACAAGTAGTAGAAAACAACAATTTTGTGCCAAGTTTAGCCCATAAAGTCTTCCAAAAGTAACTCAAGAATTTAACATCGCGACCAGAAACAATAGTCCTAGGCATGCCATGCAACCTAACGACTTCTCTAAAGAACAAATCCGCAATATTTTGAAGCATCATCGGTTTTATGACAAGCTATAAAATGTGCCATCTTAGAGAATCTATCCACAACAACAAAAATAGAATCCCTCCCCTTCTTAGTCCTAGGCAACCCGAAATAAAGTCCATAGAAATGTCAATCCAAGTTCTTTTTAAGAATAGCACGCAAAAGTGTTCCCAAAGTTCTATTGACAACTTCAGTTTGTCCATCCGTTTGAGGATGACAAGTAGTAGAAACAACAATTTTGTGCCAAGTTTAGCCCATAAAGTCTTCCAAAAGTAACTCAAGAATTTAACATCGCGACCAGAAACAATAGTCCTAGGCATGCCATGCAACCTAACGACTTCTCTAAAGAACAAATCCGCAATGTTTGAAGCATCATCGGTTTTATGACAAGCTATAAAATGTGCCATCTTAGAGAATCTATCCACAACAACAAAAATAGAATCCCTCCCCTTCTTAGTCCTAGGCGACCCCAAAATAAAGTCCATAGAAATGTCAATCCAAGTTCTTTTTAAGAATAGCACGCAAAGTGTTCCCAAAGTTCTATTGACAACTTCAGTTTGTCCATCCGTTTGAGGATGACAAGTAGTAGAAAACAACAATTTTGTGCCAAGTTTAGCCCATAAAGTCTTCCAAAAGTAACTCAAGAATTTAACATCGCGACCAGAAACAACAGTCCTAGGCATGCCATGCAACCTAACGACTTCTCTAAAGAACAAATCCGCAATATTTGAAGCATCATCGGTTTATGACAAGCTATAAAATGTGCCATCTTAGAGAATCTATCCACAACAACAAAAATAGAATCCCTCCCCTTCTTAGTCCTAGGCAACCCCGAAATAAAGTCCATAGAAATGTCAATCCAAGTTCTTTTAAGAATAGCACGCAAAAGTGTTCCCAAAGTTCTATTGACAACTTCAGTTTGTCCATCCGTTTGAGGATGACAAGTAGTAGAAAACAACAATTTTGTGCCAAGTTTAGCCCATAAAGTCTTCCAAAAGTAACTCAAGAATTTAACATCGCGACCAGAAACAATAGTCCTAGGCATGCCATGCAACCTAACGACTTCTCTAAAGAACAAATCCGCAATGTTTGAAGCATCATCGGTTTTATGACAAGCTATAAAATGTGCCATCTTAGAGAATCTATCCACAACAACAAAAATAGAATCCCTCCCCTTCTTAGTCCTTAGGCAACCCCAAAATAAAGTCCATAGAAATGTCAATCCAAGTTCTTTTTAAGAATAGCACGCAAAAGTGTTCCCAAAGTTCTATTGACAACTTCAGTTTGTCCATCCGTTTGAGGATGACAAGTAGTAGAACTTCATTTTAATTCCTAGTACTTTTTTTTCTTTCCTCTATTTTAAATTCTTTATTTACTTTTTAAAACTTTATTTTCAAACTTTGCACAAAATTTTATTTTTTTATTACCTCTCTTTTCATCCTCAAAAAACGGATGGACAAATTAAGTTGTCAATAGAACTTTTGTGACACCTTTGCGTGCTATTCTAAAAGAACTTGGATTGGACATTTCTATGACTTTATTTTTTCGGTGTGTCTCTAGGACAAGAAGGGGATGGATTCTAATTTATTGTTTGTTGTGGATATATTCTCTAAGATTCAACTTTTATAGCTTGTCATAAACCGAATGATGCTTCAAATATTGCTGATAAAAATGTTTCTTTATAGAAGTTCTTTGTTTTTCATTGCATGGCCTATTACAGTTTGTTTCTGGTCTCGATGTTAATGCTTATGAGTACTTTTGGAAGACTTTTATAATGGGCTAACTTGTCACAAAATTTTTTTTTTTCTACTACCTTGTCTCCTAACGGATGGAAAACTTAGTTGTTCCAATAGAAGTTGGGAACACTTTTGTGTGCATTCTTAAAAAACTTGAATTGAAATTTTCTATGGACCTTTATTTCGGGTTCCGCCTAGGACTAAGAAGGGAGGATTCTATTTTGTTGTTATGATCGATGTTCTCTAAGATGGCAACATTTTAATAGGACTTGTCATAAAACCGATGAATAGCTTCAAATATTCGGATTTTTTCTTTAGAGAAGTCGTTAGTTGCATGGCATGCCTAGGACTTTTGTTTCTGGTCGCGATGTTAAATTCTTGAGTTACTTTGGAAGACTTTATGGGCTAAACTTGGCACAAAATTGTTGTTTTCTACTACTTGTCATCCTCAAACGGATGGACAAACTTAAGTTGTCAATAGAACTTTGGGAAACACTTTTGCGTGCTATTCTTAAAAAGAACTTGGATTGACATTTCTATGGACTTTATTTTGGGTACGCCTATGACAAAGAAGGGGATGGATTCTATTTTTTGTTGTTGTGGATAGATTCTCTAAGATGGCACATTTTATAGCTTGTCATAAAACCGATGATGCTTCAAACATGCGGATTTGTTTTTAGAGAAGTCGTTAGGTTGCATGGCATGCCTAGGACTGTTGTTTCTGGTCGCGATGTTAAATTCTTTAGTTACTATTGGAAGACTTTATGGGCTAAACTTGCACAAAATTGGTTGTTTCTACTACTTGTCATCCTCAAACGGATGGACAAACTGAAGTTGTCAATAAACTTTGGAACACTTTTGCGTGCTATTCTTAAAAAGAACTTGGATTGACATTCTATGGACTTTATTTCGGGGTCGCCTAGGACTAAGAAGGGGAGGGATTCTATTGTTTGTTGTTTGCGATAGATTCTCTAAGGTTATGGCACATTTTATAGCTTGTCATAAAACCGATTGATGCTTCAAATATTTGGGCGGATTGTTGCTTTAGAGAAGTCGTTAGGTTTGCATGGCATGGCTAGGACTAGTTGTTTCTGGGTCGCGATGTTAAATTCTTGAGTTACTCTTTGGAAGACTTTATGGGCTAAACTTGGCAGCAAAATTGTTGTTTTCTACTACTTGTCATCCGAAAACGGATGGGACAACTGAAGTTGTCAATAGAACTTTGGGACACCGTTGTTGCTGCTATTCTTAAAAGAACTTGGGATTGACATTTCTATGACTTTATTTTGGGTTCGCCTAGGACAAAGAAGTGGAGGGATTCTATTTTTGTTGTTGTGGATAGATTCTCTAAGATGGCACATTTTATAGCTTGTCATAAAACCGATGATGCTTCAAACATTGCGGATTTGTTCTTTAGAGAAGTCGTTAGGTTGCATGGCATGCCTAGGACTATTGTTTCTGGTCGCGATGTTAAATTCTTGAGTTACTTTGGAAGACTTTATGGGCTAAACTTGGCACAAAATTGTTGTTTTCTACTACTTGTCATCCTCAAACGGATGGACAAACTGAAGTTGTCAATAGAACTTTGGGAACACTTTTGGTGCTATTCTTAAAAAGAACTTGGATTGACATTTCTATGGACTTTATTTTCGGGTTGCCTAGGACTAAGAAGGGGAGGGATTCTATTTTTGTTGTTGTGGATAGATTCTCTAAGATGGCACATTTTATAGCTTGTCATAAAACCGATGATGCTTCAAACATTGCGGATTTGTTCTTTAGAGAAGTCGTTAGGTTGCATGGCATGCCTAGGACTATTGTTTCTGGTCGCGATGTTAAATTCTTGAGTTACTTTTGGAAGACTTTATGGGCTAAACTTGGACACAAAATTGTTGTTTTCTACTACTTGTCATCCTCAAACGGATGGACAAACTGAAGTTGTCAATAGAACTTTGGGAACACTTTTGCGTGCTATTCTTAAAAAGAACTTGGATTGACATTTCTATGGACTTTATTTTGGGTCGCCTAGGACTAAGAAGGGGAGGGATTCTATTTTTGTTGTTGTGGATAGATTCTCTAAGATGGCACATTTTATAGCTTGTCATAAAACCGATGATGCTTCAAACATTGCGGATTTGTTCTTTAGAGAAGTCGTTAGGTTGCATGGCATGCCTAGGACTGTTGTTTCTGGTCGCGATGTTAAATTCTTAGTTACTATTGGAAGACTTTATGGGCTAAACTTGGCACAAAATTGTTGTTTTCTACTACTTGTCATCCTCAAACGGATGGACAAACTGAAGTTGTCAATAGAACTTTGGGAACACTTT
Organism: Primulina eburnea; assembly: GCF_022965805.1. Taxonomy (NCBI): domain Eukaryota; kingdom Viridiplantae; phylum Streptophyta; class Magnoliopsida; order Lamiales; family Gesneriaceae; genus Primulina; species Primulina eburnea. The sequence goes on from NW_027330577.1 coordinate 108,066, forward strand.
TGCGTGCTATTCTTAAAAAGAACTTGGATTGACATTTCTATGGACTTTATTTTGGGGTTGCCTAGGACTAAGAAGGGGAGGATTCTATTTTGTTGTTGTGGATAGATTCTCTAAGATGGCACATTTTATAGCTTGTCATAAACCGATGATGCTTCAAACATTGCGGATTTGTTCTTTAGAGAAGTCGTTAGAGTTGCCATGCATGCCTAGACTATTGTTTCCTGGTCGCGATGTTAAATTCTTTGAGTTACTTTTGGAAGACTTTATGGTCTAAAACTTGGGCAAAATTGTTGTTTTCTACTACTTGTCATCCTCAAACGGATGGACAAACTGAAGTTGTCAATAGAACTTTGGGAACACTTTGCGGCTATTCTTAAAAAGAACTTGGATTGACATTTCTATGGACTTTATTTTGGGGTTTGCCTAGGACTAGAAGGGGAGGGATTCTATTTTGTTGTTGTGGATAGATTCTCTAAGATGGCACATTTTATAGCTTGTCATAAAACCGATGATGCTTCAAAATATTGCGGATTTGTTCTTTAGAGAAGTCGTTAGGTTGCATGGCTGCCTAGGACTATTGTTCTGGTCGCGATGTTAAATTCTTGAGTTACTTCTGGAAGACTTTATGGGCTAAACTTGGCACAAAATTGTTGTTCTTCTACTACTTGTCATTCTCAAACAGGATGGACAACTGAAGTTGTCAATAGAACTTTGGGAACACCTTTTGCGTGCTATTCTTAAAAAGAACTTGGATTGACATTTCTATGGACTTTATTTCGGGGTTCGCTAGGACTAAGAAGGGGAGTGATTTTATTTTTGTTGTTGTGATAGATTCTCTAAGATGGCACATTTTATAGCTTGTCATAAAACCGATGATGCTTCAAATATTGCGGATTTGTTCTTTAGAGAAGTCGTTAGGTTGCATGGCATGCCTAGGACTGTTGTTTCTGGTCGCGATGTTAAATTCTTGAGTTACTTTTGGAAGACTTTATGGCTAAACTTGGCACAAAATTGTTGTTTTCTACTACTTGTCATCCTCAAACGGATGGACAAACTGAAGGTTGTCAATAAGAACTTTGGAACACTTTGCGTGCTATTCTTAAAAAGAACTTGGATTGACATTTCTATGGACTTTATTTTGGGGTTGCCTAGGACTAAGAAGGGGAGGGATTCTATTTTTGTTGTTGTGGATCGATTCTCTAAGATGGCACATTTTATAGCTTGTCTAAAACCGATGATGCTTCAAATATTGCGGATTTGTTCTTTTAGAGAAGTCGTTAGGTTGCATGGCATGCCTAGTACTGTTGTTTCTGGTCGCGATGTTAAAATTCTTGAGTTACTTTGGAAGACTTTATGGGCTAAACTTGGCACAAAATTGTTGTTTCTTCTACTACTTGTCATCCTCAAACGGATGGACAAACTGAAGTTGTCAATAAAACTTTGGGAACACTTTTGCGTGCTATTCTTAAAAAGAACTTGGATTGACATTTCTATAGACTTTATTTTGGGTTGCCTAGGACTAAGAAGGGGACGGATTCTATTTTTGTTGTGTGATAGATTCTCTAAGATGACACATTTTATAGCTTGTCATAAAACCGATGATGCTTCAAACATTGCGGATTTGTTCTTTAGAGAAGTCGTTAGGTTGCATGGCATGCCTAGGACTAGTTGATTCTGGTCGCAGATGTTAAATTCTTGAGTTACTATTTGGAAGACTTTATGGGCTAAACTTGGCACAAAATGTTGTTTTTCTACTACTTGTCATCCTCAAAACGGATGGACAAACTGAGTTGTCAATAGAACTTTGGGAACACTTTTGCGTGCTATTCTTAAAAAGAAACTTGGATTGACATTTCTACTTGACTATTTATTTTGGGGTTGCCTAGGACTAGAAGGGGAGGGATTCTATTTTGTTGTTGTGGATAGATTCTCTAAGATGGCACATTTTATAGCTTGTCATAAAACCGATGATGCTTCAAATATTGCGGATTTGTTCCTTTAGAGAAGTCGTTAGGTTGCATGGTATGCATAGGACTGTTGGTTCTGGTCGCGATGTTAATTCTGAGTTACTTTGGAAAACTTATGGCTAAACTTGGCACAAAATTGTTGTTTTCTACTACTTGTCATCCTCAAACGGATGGACAAACTTAAGTTGTCAATAGAACTTTGGGAACACCTTTGCGTGCTATTCTTAAAAGAACTTGGATTGACATTCTATGGACTTTATTTTGGGGTCGCCTAGGACTAAGAAGGGGAGGGATTCTATTTTTGTTGTTGTGGATAGATTCTCTAAGATGGCACATTTATAGCTTGTCATAAAACCGATGATGCTTTCAAATATTGCGGATTTGTTCTTTAGAGAAGTCGTTAGGTTGCATGGCATGCCTAGGACATATTGTTTCTGGTCCGCGATGTTAAATTCTTGAGTTACTTTGGAAGACTTTATGGGCTAAACTTGGCACAAAATTGTTGTTTTCTACTACTTGTCATCCTCAACGGATGGACAAACTGAAGTTGTCAATAGAACTTGGGAACACTTTTGCGTGCTATTCTTAAAAAGAACTTGGATTGACATTTCTATGGACTTTATTTTGGGGTTGCCTAGGACTAAGAAGGGGAGGATTCTATTTTTGTTGTTGTGGATAGATTCTCTAAGATGGCACATTTTATAGCTTGTCATAAAACCGATGATGCTTCAAACATGCGGATTTGTTCTTTAGAGAAGTCGTTAAGTTGCATGGCATGCCGAGACTATTGATTTCTGTCGCGATGTTAAATTCTTGAGTTACTTTCTGGAAGACTTTATGGGCTAAACTTGGCACAAAATTGTTGTTTTCTACTACTTGTCATTCTCAAACAGATGGACAAACTGAAGTTGTCAATAGAACTTTGGGAACACTTTTGCGTGCTATTTCTTAAAAAGAACTTGAATTGACATTTCTATGGACTTTATTTCGGGTTGCCTAGGACTAAGAAGGGAGGGATTCTATTTTTGTTGTTGTGGATAGATTCTCTAAGATGGCACATTTTATAGCTTGTCATAAAACCGATGATGCTTCAAATATTGCGGATTTGTTCTTTAGAGAAGTCGTTAGGTGCATGGCATGCCTAGGACTGTGTTTCTGGTCGCGATGTTAAATTCTTGAGTTACTTTTGGAAGACTTTATGGGCTAAACTTGGCACAAAATTGTTGTTTTCTACTACTTGTCATCCTCAACGGATGGACAAACTGAGTTGTCAATAGAACTTTGGGAACACCTTTGCGTGCTATTCTTAAAAAGAACTTGGATTGACATTTCTATGGACTTTATTTTGGGGTCGCCTAGGACTAAGAAGGGGAGGGATTCTATTTTTGTTGTTGTAGGATAGGATTCTCTAAGATGGCACATTTTATAGCTTGTCATAAAACCGATGATGCTTCCAAATTTGCGGATTTGTTCTTTAGAGAAGTCGTTAGGTTGCATGGCATGCCCTGGAACTATGTTTCTGGTCGCGATGTTACATTCTTGAGTTACTTTTGGAAGACTTTTATGGGCTAAACTGGCACAAAATTGTTGTTTTCTATTACTTGTCATCCTCAAACGGATGGACAAACTGAAGTTTGTCAATAGAACTTTGGGCAACACTTTTGCGTGCTATTCTTAAAAAGAACTTGGATTTGACATTTCTATGGACTTTTATTTTGGGGTCGCCTAGACAAGAATGGGAGGGATTCTATTTTGTTGTTGTGGATAGATTATCTAAGATGGCACATTTTATAGCTTGTCATAAAAACGATGATGCTTCAAACATTGCGGATTTGTTCTTTAGGAGAAGTCGTTAGGTGCATGGCATGCCTAGGAATATTTGTTTCTGGTCGCGATGTTAAATTCTTTAGTTACTCTGGAAGACTTTATGGGCTAACTGGCACAAAATTGTTTGTTTTCTACTACTTGTCATCCTCAAACGGATGTACAAACTGAAGTGGTGTCATAGAAAACTTTGGGAACACTTTTGCGTGCTATTCTTAAAAGAACCTTGGATTGACATTTCTATGGACTTTATTTTGGGGTTGCCTAGGACTACGAAGGGGAGGGATTCTATTTTTGTTGTTGTGGATAGATTCTCTAAGATGGCACATTTTATAGCTTGTCATAAAACCGATGATGCTTCAAACATTGCGTAGGTTTGTTTTAAAGAAGTCGTTAGGTTGCATGGCGTGCCTAGGACTATTTGTTTCTGGTCGCGATGTTAAATTCTTGAGTTACTTTTGGAAGACTTTATGGGCTAAACTTGGCACAAAATTGTTGTTTTCTATCTAATTGTCATCCTCAAACGGATGGACAAACTGAAGTTGTCAATAGAACTTTGGAACACTTTTGCGTGCTATTCTTAAAAGAACTTGATTGACATTTCTATGACCTTTATTTGGGTCGCCTAGGACTAAGAAGGGGAGGGATTCTATTTGTGTTGTTGTGGATAGATTTCTCCTAAGAATGGCACTTTTATAGCTTGTCTAAAACCGATGATGCCTTAAAAAAGTGCGGATTTGTGTCGTTAGAGGAAGTCGTTAGGGGTTGCATGGCCTCCTATGACAGTTGTTTTCTGGTCGCGATGTTAAATTCTTGGTTACTTTTGGAAAGACTTTATGGGCTAAACTTGGCACAAAATTGTTGTGATTTCTACTCCATTTCAGCCTGAAACGAGGACAAATGAAGTTGTCAAGTAGAACTTTGGGAACACTTTGCGTGCTATTCTTAAAAAGAACTTGATTGACATTTCTATGGACTTTATTTTGGGGTTGCTAGGACTAAGAAGGGGAGGGATTCTATTTGTTGTTGTATGGAAGATTTTCTAAGATGGCACATTTTATATGCTTTGGTCATAAAAACCGATGATGCTTCAAATATTGCGGATTTGTTTGTTATGAAAGTCGTTTAGGTTGCATGGCATGCCAGGACTATTGTTGTTCTGGTCTCCCGCGATGTTTAAATGTCTTGAATTACTTTTGGAAGACTTTATGGGCTAAACGGCACAAAATTGTTGTTTTCTAACTACTTTCATACCTAAAACGGATGGACAAACTGAAGTTTTCAATAGAAGTGTGGGAACACCTTGCGTGCTATCTTAAAAAGAACTTGAATTGAATTTCTATGACTTTATTTTGGGGGGGTCGCCTAAGACAAAGAAGGGGAGGGATTCTATTTTTGTTGTTGTGGAAATCTCTAGATGGCACAGTTTTAGCTTGTCGAAACCGATGGGCTTCAAAGATGGCGGATTGTTCTTTAAGATCTTTAGGGTTGCCATGGCAAATGCCTAGGACTATTGTTGTCTGGTCGCGAGGTTAATTCTTGAGTTTACGTTTGAGACTTTATGGGCTAAACTTGCACAAAATTGTTGGTTTCTACTACTTGTCATCCTAAAACGGATGGACAAACTTAAGTTTGTCAATAGAACTTTGGGAACAACCTTTGCGTCTATTCTTAAAAAAGAACTGGATGGGACATTTCTATGGACCTTTATTTTGGGGTCGCTTAGACAAGAAGGGGAGGGGATTGCTATTTTTTGTTGTTGTGGATAGCTTCCTCTAAGATGGCCCTTTATGCTGGTCTAACACCGATGAACTGCGTTCAAAATTGCGGATTGTTTCTTTAAAGAAGTCAGTTAGGATTGGCAATGGCGTGCCTAGGACTATTGTTTCTGGTCGCGATGTTAAATTCTTGGTTACTTTTGGAAGAAGTTTATGGCTAAACTTGGCACAAAATTGGTTGTTTCCTACTATTGTCATCCCTCAAGACCGGAATGGACAGTTGACTTTATTGTGGGGTCCGCCTAAGACAAATAAGGGGAGGTCTATTTTTTTGTGTTGTGGATAGATTCTCTAATGGATGGCCACATTTTTAATAATAGCTTGGCATAAAACTGATGATATCTTCAAACATTGCAGATGTGTATTTTAGAGAAGTCGTTTAGGATTTTGCATGCATGCCTAGGACTATTGTTTTCGGTCGCGATGGTAAGAAATTCCTTAGTATACTATTGGAAGACTTTAATGGGCTAACTTGGCACAAAATTGTTTTTTTTGCTACT